>NC_140955.1:14575000-14774796 GCF_014529385.1 Adiantum capillus-veneris
CATAGCGTGGAGTACAAGCTTCAATTGCAGGTTGATACATGTGTGAAAAGATTGATCAAGTACTCCAGAGACCCAAACTTTGCAAAAGACCTGAAGAATTACCCGATGGATGAGATTCACTTAAGCTAGCATGAGGCCATTGATTCTTCTCTCAAGTCAGGAAGAAAGCTGAGAGACAAGTAGAAAAGTGAAAATTGTACTCGTAGAGCTCAAGAGAGCTCTTGACAAGAATATGAACTAGATAATGAAGGGCTTGAAGCACTCTGAAAAGAAGATTTCTTTAGTTATTTGGGTTGGAAGTTGAATTTTGAGGTGGAAAGCAGATCCAAGAAGCGTGCTCGTTTCAAGGATGACCCAAATTTTTCTTCGTCTTTAGAGAGTTTTGATAGTTCATCATCCTTTAGTTCTAGTCAGGATGAGAAAAGGAAGAAGAAGCACAGAAAAAGCAAGAAAATCAAGAAAAGAAGATTTGTGAAAAAGTCTAGGACGCATGGGATGCCATCTAGCAGTTCAGAGGAGGAGAGCTTGCCTCTTCTAACAACGATTACATGAGCAAGAATACCAAGGAGATAGGGAAGGGGGTCATACCATCAAGTTTGAGACGTTTTCAGGCTACAAGGACACCCATCGAGCCCTTGAGTTTATACAACAATTTGATGCCACCTTCTTTGGAGATTGGTTCGTAGACCACTCCAAGGTGCAAAGAGCGGCATCTTACTTAAAAGAAACTGCACATACATGGTGTTCTACTCTGTTGTTACATAGAGAAGCACCTGTGACGTGGGTAAAATTCAAGAAAATTTTCACGTCAGCTTGGATATCAGATGAATATGAAAGAGATGTCATCACGGCTTGGTGTCATCTAAGGATGAAAGACACGTTGGATGACTACTACCAAATGTTTTTGGATACTTATGTGCTAGTGTCCTCATTTCAAAAGATTACTTTGTGGGACTAGATTGAGCAGTTTTGTTATGGTTTTCCAAAAGAGATTCGAGAGTATTGTCTAGAACAAAGGTCTGACTCTATAAAGAGAGTGATGGGACATGCTAATCAAAGATTCAAGAGTATTGTCTAGAACAAAGGTCTGACTCTATAAAGAGAGTGATGAGACATGCTAATCAAGGATTTGGGATGCATGCTAGCTCATTGAATTATCCTACGGATAGGAAAAGACCCACTTCAGTCTGCCAGTGAAGAGAATGAATCAGGGAAACTAGATTACAGGATTTGGAGAATCAGATGGTAGCACATCCGAGGGTTCTGACAAACTAAGGAAATCGGATGCAATTTCATCAGAGTATTTTGGAGAAGAATATAGATCAGATGATAGTGCGCCTCAGGGTTTCGATGATTGAGGTTTTAGGTTCGTTACTGAGACTGAGAGAGAGAGAGAGAGAGAGAGAGAGAGAGAGAGAGAGAGAGAGAGAGAGAGATATTGATTTGGCTCCTTGAAGAAGGAGAGAAGGTAGATGTAGAGGTAGCATAGAGGCTTCTTGGACTGATGTTGGACAAAAAAGCAAGTAAGGAGGTGATGTCTAAGTGAGGAAAAAGGGGCTCTATTTACACGTGAAGTTGCATCAAAACCCAAAAGAGAATTGAGGAGCCTTGTGACAAGTCTCCAACCACATGTTAAAATGTGGAGAAGTGTCCATCTTTTGGAATCTTTGCAACAAGTATCCTTTTAGAATCCTCTTTCTAGGGTCTTCTAAAACGTTTCAAATCTTTTAGAACCTTCCTTCTTGGGAGGCACTATGGCTATCATCCTCCAGTACCACACTTGCATCCACAAATATTAGCCTCTTCTTCTTCACATTTTTCTCCCCTATATTTGACCTCTTCATCTCTCAACTTTGCAAATCCATTTATGCCATCGAGGAAAGAGTGAGATTGATCAAATTGTCAGTAGTGGAGGTAGAAGATGATGATTGATTTAATAATCTATGGGCAAGGTCTTGCATACCGGGTCCATTGCTTCATTCACACACTTTAGTGCTAATTTTTTTTTAGGTTTAGTGCAATAGATTTTGAGATTTACATCTAAATTTTAAATTTGAGGGTGAGAAAACCTACAAAATATAGTGTAAGCACCAGGTCGCGCCCAAGGTGGGTGGGGGAGGCCACCTTCTAATTGCAAAAAAGAAGAAAAGCATGGAAACAATTTCGAATGGAAATTTTACACCTACTAGCACTATGAAAAAAGGTAGGGAATAGGTTATACTTTCGGGAGGGCTTTCCCCTCCTCGCTTGCAGCATGCACTCTTCAAATCAAAAGTTGGCACATGGCCCTCATTCAACCCTTACGAATCTCCTTTAGAAAAGGAGAGAAGAGGTGTGACCTGGGATCTTAGAGCCTCATCCCACCTAGGGGATCTGGCAACTATAGTGGCTATAAGCGCTATTAACGAGCTTTCACACACCAAAAAGCTCAATCTTCTAAAGCACACAATGCCTGCAGCATGCATTGTAGGCCCTTCAAGAATTCCGCATTTAGGCAATTCTTGATGCGCATTAAATGTGCAAACACCGAGCCAGAGTAGGGGACGGATTATGGTAGATCACGTAACCTAATTTAAATCTTGCGTTGTTGCTGAGCCGAGTTTCCCACAGGCAGTTGTAAGTTGAAGGTGTTGAAAGGGTTTATTAAATGCTAGTTTATGGTGCCTTAGCTTATGGCGTGATGAAGCTCTTATTTTTTCCCCACTCCCCTCACTACAATGGGCCCAACTCAGATCTTATATCGTGTAAAAACCTTCAAATTTAGTCAATTTTCCTTTAGTATTCCTCATAGGAAGGTTTGTAAATTTTTTGGAAAGAAAAAATTATCAAAATACCCCTTTAATTTGTGGAATTCCCAAAATACCCCTCGATTTCCGAGAATTCTTAGACTACCCCCAATATTTTGTCATAAATTTTCCGAAATTCCCAAAATACCCTAAGTTGTGAGATTAAATTTCTCCAAAGATATTTTTTGAAAGCTTTTCATAAGAAGACTAATTGTCTATCAATACAAGATGCTTAAAGTAGAATGTAAGTCGATTATGTAGGTTCTGGAGATGAATTGCTTCATTATTTTTAAACATAATTACCTTTTTTTGCCAAGTAATTTGTGAAATTACATTCTAAGCACTCAAAAATAGATATCAATTGTCAAAAAGAATTAAGAGTACAAAATCTTGAACAATTCAGCCAATATACATACAAGGGTATTTTGGGAATTTTTGAAATTTGAGGGGTATTTTGGGAATTTCCACAAAATTAGAGGGGTATTTTGGTATTTTTCTTTTGGAAAAACTAGTTTACACTGAACTTGTGAGCGCGCACCGGCGTGCGGTCCTTGGTGCAGGGAGATTTTGGAGTCTGCTACGATATCGATCTGGTGGGGGCACTCCTCTTTCGTGGGTGATTCTATTCTCAATTTCTCATACGCTAAGGACGAGCGTAGCAGCCAAGCCTTAAAACTCTGAAGCCTTAAAATTTGGCTAGCTCACCTATCCTCATTGCAGAGTTATTATGTGGAGAGCATCAAACTTACTGGATAGCTTTCACACGAAAAGCATAAAAGAGCATCAAGCTGGCGAAAACTACAATCCTTAGCAATAAAAATAATAATCACCCAAGCAACCCATCCCCATGCCAAGATGAGGATTGGATTTGACTCTCTGGCATGGCCGGGTTCTGGAATCCAAGGGAAGTGACATCAATAGCAAGGATGTCGGAAGCAGATACATCTACAGCTGTGCATGAATGGTGCAGAGGTGCGCCGCCAAGGTTGACATTACACAGAGCATGGGGCAACAAGGGTTTAAATGCTGTAGATTCTTTAGCAACTTGCAGTGGTGCAAGTTGACAAGGGTACATGTTGATTGCAGGAGCATTGTAGGCTCGAGAGGCTGGGTGGGCACGGCTCACATAGGCCAGGCTCGGGCAAGTTGGACCACAGTAGCAACCTGGCTGGCTGAGATAGCAGTACCAGAAACTGGCCTTGTCTACTAGGATGACAACTAGATGGATGATGTGGATTATTATTCCCCACAATAGCTAGACTGGTTACGATGGTAGCGATGAAATTCTAGCGCTGCCTGGGTCATGATCGAATACGTTACTATCATTTTTACATGGTAGGATATGGAGGATAAGAAAGTACTCCTTGGTAGGAGAGAATGGTAATCCGGGGCATCTCATGAAGAAATGAATAAAAGTAGAACCTCCCAAAACAATGGCATCTTCCTCTTCGTAGGTCTGGCTTCATCAGCAATTAGATGCGGACTATGGGGTTCCACAAGTACAACAAGAAATTCTTTAATAAAAGCATCAACATCATTTTGGCTGGCATCTGAGTGGGCATCATAATCTACTTAAAATATTGCTTAATTTAGAGAGAGAAACACCTCGAGGACATCATGGGTAGGATCGATTCCAATTGGAGGGACAAATGGTTAGCCATAAGTTTGTCATCCTCAAGATTTTTTGGATAAGCACTACAATATTTGTAAGAGGCAAGACCACTATGGTGCCAATTAAAGAAGCAAGAATGTCCGCGGAGGCACAGGGCCTACCTCACAAGGTACATGTTCCATGATCAGGGCAGGTTTGAAGCCATTTTCTCTTGTTACAAGTGGATTTTTGACATTCGACTCGATGTCGATTTTTTCGCGGACAGCTGTGCTTGCGACATACATGGGTGAGGTGCCTCTACCATAGAAGAGTGACACCCGGCATGGGCACCGAGTGAAGGAGTACGAGCGGAAGTGCGACGCGAGAGAGAGTGCGAGAAGAAGAGCACGACGATACGGTGAACTCGCTCTACTGTAATGTGTAGAGCATAGTGAGTTCTTATTAGGTTTTCACAAAAGAATATGTGTACATACCTGGCGGCCCGCCCACTTACCTGGGCGACCACATTGGGCTTTATACCCCAACAACCTCCCACTTAAAGTCCAATGTGGTACTTTAAGTGTGAGAGAAGCTACTATACAAGCTAATATACAAGAGATGTAGAGAAGTGATGTACTACCCTACACCTAACTGCTTGCGAAAATGCGCAAAGCTCTCTGAGGGAAGTCCTTTTGTAAGTAGATCAGCAGGATTTTCTGTGGTGTGAACTTTGACAAGCTGAAGTTGCTTATCCTCGAGCATTTCCCTGATGAAATGATACTTCACATCCACATGCTTTGTCTTTGAGTGATAAACTGGATTGCGAGCCAATTGTATAGCACTTTGACTATCACAATATAACACAGGCATCTCTTCTTTGATTCCCAAATCTGTTACTAGTCGATTAAGCCAAATTGATTCTTTGCATGCCTCTGATGCTGCAACATATTCAGCCTCTGTAGTAGACTGAGTAACACAATCTTGTAATCTAGAACGCCATGATACTGCTCCACCAGCCAATGTAAAGACATACCCTGACGTAGACCTTCGGTGGTCTAAGTCACCTGCATAATCTGAGTCTGTAAAACCCTTTACACTTAGCTCCTGACTCCCATAGCATATACGCATACTCTTTGTAGCTTTCAGCTATCTCAATATTCCTTTCACTGCCTCCTAATGTTTCTTGCCTGGGTTTGACATGTATCGACTTACTACTCCCACTGCAAATGCAATGTCTGGGCGAGTAGCAATCATTGCATACATCAAACTACCCACTGCAGGCGCATATGGAATCTTATCCATTTCAGCCTGTTCTTCCTCAGACACAGGACAATCTTGTTTGCTAAGTTTCACATATGGTGGCAATGGACACTCAGTGCCTTTCCCTTCTCCATATTGAAACGTTGCAAAACCTTGTCAATATACTCTGTTTGAGATAACCAAATCAACTTCTTTGATCTGTCTCTCTCAATGCGCATACCAAGTATATGACTTGCCTCACCCATGTCTTTCATGTCAAACGATTTTGCCATCTTTGACTTCAAAGCTGAAATTTCTTCCAAGTGCTTGCCAGCAATCAACATGTCATCCACATACAAAATAAGGATCAGCCAACTACCATCCTTAGCCTTCTTTGTATATAGACAGTGATCGAACTCACTACGTTTGTAGGCTTGAGAAAGCATAAACTTGTGGAATTTATGGTACCATGCCCTCGGTGATTGTTTTAAGCCATAAAGACTCTTTAACAACTGGCATACCCAATCTTCCTTGCCTTTCTCAACAAACCCTTCTGGCTGCTGCATGTAAATTTCCACATCTAAATCACCATGCAAGAACGCTGTCTTGACATCCATTTGGTGCAACACCAAATCTAATATGGCAACCAATGCAAGAAAGCATCTCAATGTAGTCATCTTGACCACCGGAGAGAAGACTTCATCAAAGTCAATGCCTTGTTCTTGCTTAAAGCCCTTGGCAACAAGCCTTGCTTTGTACTTTGGCTGACTATCATGAGGGGTGATCTTATACCTGTAAACCCATTTACAAGGTAGAGCCTTTTTGCCCTGTGGTAATTTAACTAGCTTCCATGTCTTGTTTTTATGCAGAGCTGTCATCTCTGACTGCATGGCCAATTGCCAATTCCCGGAGTCCTTCATTTGCACTGCTTCCTTGTAACATGAAGGCTCATTGCAATCAGTCAACATGACATAGTTCATAGATGGAACAAACCTATCAGGAGGTTGCGTGACACGTCCAGATCTACGCACAATAGGTGGCTCAGGCTCAGCCACAACCTGTGGTTCCACTCTATCCTGTCCTTGATCCTCTTGAGCTCTGACATTTTGTCTTGCACGTGCAGGTCCATCTTCTTGGAAGACAACTCTTCTAATCTCCTCAACCCTCTCTGGTTTAGAATGATATTTGGATTCATTAAAGTGAACATCATTGCTGCGGACAACCTTTCTGGATTCGGGATCCCAAAGCCTGTACCCCATCTCACCAGAATTACCATAGCCTAGAAAGATGCACTTTCTACTCTTTGGCTCAAGTTTGTTCCTAAATTCCTTTGGAACGTGAGTATATGCCTCACAGCCAAAGACTCTGAGATGCTTGTATGAGGGCATTTTGCCTGACCATACCATCTCTGGCACTGAATCCTTCTGCAAAACCTTGCTAGGAGATCTATTTACAAGATGAACAACTGTTGATACAGCTTCAACCCAAAACCCATTTGGAAGTTGTGCATTAGACAACATACTTCTGACCTTCTCTTGTATGGTCCTATTCATCCTCTCAGCAACACCATTTTGAGGAGGATTGTAAGGAGCAGTAAGTTCACGTTTTATACCTTTTGACTCACAAAAGTCCTGAAAGGCCTTTGAAACATACTCTCCACCATTGTCAGTGCGTAAGCATTTAAGCTTCTTGCCACTCTGATTCTCCACAAGTGTCACAAACGTTTTGAAAACACTAAACGCTTCATCCTTGTGCTTGAGAAAGTAAACCCATACTTTCCTCGAGTAATCATCTATAAATGTCATAAAGTAAGAAGCTCCCCCTAGAGATAGGTTAGGCATAGGTCCACACAAATCACTATGAACAAGTGCAAACTGTGTATCTCTTCTACTGCTTCTATGCTTATGTGGCTGCTGTGTTTGCTTACCATACAGACAATGTTCACAGAATTCAAAATCATTAAATGAAAAGCTAGGCAAATAACCAGAACGAGACAAGATTTCCATTCCCTTCTTGGACATATGTCCTAACCGGCTATGCCACAAAGAAACGTTCGGCTGCTCGGTTACATTGATTACATTTTTAGAGACATTTGATACATAAATCATGTAAAGTCCTCCAGACTTTACTCCATGTGCTACTGTCATAGAACCCTTGGATATCTTCCACATGCTCTGTCCAAAAGTGGTGACGTAGCCAGCATCATCAAGTAAACCTGTGTTGATCAAGCTCTTTGTAATTGCGGGAACATGTCTCACATTCTTCAGCGTGAAAGAAGAGCCATTCTGAAACTTCAATTGAACATCTCCAACACCTAAGATCTCACATGTCTGCCCATTGCCTAGCCGAACATGATCTTTAGTGGTCACATAAGAAGTAAACCACTCCTTGTTTGGAGACACATGAAGTGATTCCCCTGAGTCTATAATCCAGTCACTCAGTGCATTTCCATCAGATGCTGTAAGAAGAGCTGAGTCCATTGTATTCTTCAAGAAGTAGATGTCTCCTGACACTAGACTCTCATCCTCTACAACAGTGTTTGTCACATTTATTTCTTGAATCTTCACTGAGGACTTGTTCTTCTCACCATGGTCTTCAGCTTTCTCTTTGCCTTTTTCTGCTTTCCATTCTCTGCAGTCTCTTTTCTCGTTGCCTTTTTCTGCTTTCCATTCTCTGCAGTCTCTTTTCATGTGACCCTTCTTGCCACAATGGTAGCATTCTATGTCACTCTTGCCTTTAGCACTGCGGGACTTGCTACGAGACTGATTCCTCTTTCCACCTTTGTACTTTTCTTTGGTCCTTCCCCTGATAACTAAGGCTGTTCCTTTGCCTTTGTCCATTGTCTTTCTATTGGTTTCTTCAGTAAGCAGACTTCCTTCTACACCTGCTATGTTCAAACCATCTGGAGGTGCAGAATTACTCAAAGCTGTGCGAAAAGTGTCCCAACTTTCCGGCAATGTGGTCAACAAGAACATAGCTCTAACAGGTTCATCAAACTTGACACCTTGAGCTGACAACTGACTATAGATTGTGTTGAATTCACTCAGATGATTGGACATAGGTGTCCCTTCTTTCATCTTCAAGTCAACAAGCTTCTTAAGCCAGTATACCTGTGAAGCTGCACTCTGCTTCTCATAAAGATCACTCAGCTTTAACCATGCTTGATAAGCCGACATCTCGTCTGCTACATTGAAGTAAACGCTTTCTGCCAAAGTCAGCATAATGGTAGAAAGTGCCAATTCATCCATTTCGCTCCATTCATCTTCGTCCATATCGTCTGGTTTTATCCCCTTGAGCTTTATAGGTTTTATCTGCTTCTTTTGTACCAACACGTGCCAAATCTGCTTCTTCCACAATGGGAAATTGGTTCCATCCAGCTTCTTGATATTGTAAAGAGCAGTGTCTTGTGATCCAGCCATAGCTACGCTTCACAGTGGTTTACTTTCCTGGGAAAAATTCAGCAGAGTTTCCCCTGTAAACTGACCTCTCAACCAATATCAACCTGATGAACTAGTGGATGTCGCCTACAGTCTGTGTGTAGATGCGCCCGTGTCGTATGTGACACGCCTCCAAGAACTGTGAGCCATCCTTCGATGTGTAGACAGCCACAAATCAACACTCTGGGAGTGTCAATATCCTCAGCACCTGCAGTCGTAGGCCGAAAACCCCAAATTTGCAGAGTCGGATCTTCACCCGTCGAGACCACGTAGTCGAAAATGGCCTGCGTAGACCTTTGTCGAAGCCGAACGGTGGCCGAGATGACCTCAGAATGAAATTCTGAGAACACCGCGACCTTCGGGCTCGCCCACAAGATTTGGGGTCGTGTCTTTACCTGTCCAAATTCACTCCAATCTGAGTTGGTGACTCTAGCCTCCTGCAGTGCTGCCCCGAGCCTCGATCTGAGCTCTGATACCAGTTGAAGGAGTACGAGCGGAAGTGCGACGCGAGAGAGAGTGCGAGAAGAAGAGCACGATGATATGGTGAATTCGCTCTACTGTAATGTGTAGAGCATAGTGAGTTCTTATTAGGTTTTTACAAAAGAATATGTGTACATACCTGGCGGCCCGCCCACTTACCTAGGCGACCACATTGGGCTTTATACCCCAACACCGAGCACACCAATCACACTTTACGACACCGTTTTGGCTTCGATCACCTTTGGCGGCTATTCAACTAGCACATTTTCATCTAGCGATAGAAATTGGCACATATCTACACCAACACGTAGGTAAACATGGGTTTTTTCGATCCCACCTACACCAGTTTCTCCAGGTTTCCATACACTTACAGACACAGCGCTTTGCAGGCAATTTTGGCAGTCATTTTGACAGCAATTTCTCTACGGATAGATGCATTTATAGATGCATGTTTGTTTTAGCACACCATAGTGCTATTGAGCTCTTTTGAGAGCAGATATCCCCATAGGGATACTTTTTATTGCATGCAACAATTCTTGGCACCTTTTTTGAGCACAATCACTCATGCACATTGAGTTGCAGACCTTGCCTACTGTACTATGTGTGGAGCCATTTTTTGGCTATTTGGACAGTTTTCCAAGCTGTTTCTGAGAGTCAGACCGAAAGAGCCCTTTTTGAGGTTGTGGCTAGTCGTTTTGTGTCTGCTTTAGCCTTTTGGAGGGTCGTTGCGTGAGGTTTTATTTGAGCTGGGGTATTCTCAAATGTTGAGATACCTTCGGTGATTCAAGTAGTTGGAGTTTGCCTCTTACGGTACCCTCGCCACAGGATATGTATCTGAAAGGTTTCTCATGCTTTTGACGCCAAGTTGGCGGTCACACGACAGTGATAATGTCAACTTTTTGATGTCCAGTTAGTGCAGTTGGCACATTCTATGCATTTTTTGAGTTGAGTTTTGACTCCTCATACAAAGGAGACTCTTCCGAATTTTTCTCATGAGTCATGACTTTCGTTGTTGGCACTTTTGAGCATATTTTGGTTGAGATTTTTCTCCCGATACAAGGGTACTCTTCTGCCTAAATTTATGTAGCCGCCATAGTTTGGCACCTCTCAAACCCTCTTGTCACAATGATGGCTTCTTCTTTAGAAAATGATGAATATTTCATTCATAAGTTTGATAGTAGCAGCTTCACCATGTAGAAAGAGCACATGAAGGATGTTTTGACTAACAAAGGTCTATCGGAACTGTTGAAAGAGGGTGTAGAGGGTGATGGCTTTATGCAGGCTCAGTGGGAACTTTTGGATGTGAAAGCCATGGCTACGATACGTCTACATCTAGCCGAGTCAGTGTTCTTCACTATCATAGGGAAGACAACAACCAAGAATCTATGGGATAGCTTATGCTCAGCATGGGAGAGCAAAAGTGCATCCAACAATATTTTTCTCATGAAAAGCGTATGAAGCTCAACATGAAAGAAGGTAGCATAGTTTTTGAATACTTAAATGAGTTCAACTCCTTGTTCAGTCAGTTGACATCTTAGGGCTTTGGTGAGTTTGACGACGAACTCAAGTCTATTTTCCTATTATGTTCTCTACCCAGTTCATGGGACATATTTTGCATAGCCATTAGCAATTCAGCTTCGAATGGAAAGTTAGTGTTCAATGATGTCACAAGTGTGTTGCTCATTGAGGAGATTAGACATCAATCTCTTGATGCGAGTGGGCATGATGATGCGTATGTGGCTAGTGGAAATCGTAACAAGCAAAGGCAGCGTGGTCGTTCTCAGGTTCGCAGGCAAGGTCGTAGCAAGAGTCGCAACAAATACATGAGAAATGTTGAGTGTTACTACTAAGATAAAAAGAGATGCTTGAAGAAAGATTGTTGCACAATGCAGCGTGATAGGGGCAAAGAGAAAGTGAAATTTCAAACCTAAAAGTAGCATGAAAATGGAAGAGCTTAATGTGGTTGAGTCTCCAACCATTGAGATAGTTTTTGACGTGCCAAATGATGTGTTGATTTTCACATCGGATTTGAGTCCTGATGCATTGTTAGCTCCTGAAGAGTGTTATGTGCAGAACTGGATTGTGGACTTAAGTGCTAGCTTTCACGTGACTCCTCACAAGGAGTGGTTTTCTACATACACTGCCACGCATGGCACAATGAAGCTAGGAAACTCTTATGAGCTTGATAAATGCAGTGTGGACAACATTAAGTTTTCTATGCGTAATGGTACTGAGTTTATGCTGCACAATGTCAAACATGTACCCAAATTGACAAAGAGTTTGATGTCAATTGGATAGTTGGATGATTTGGGTTACACTACCATATTTGCTCATGGTTCTTGGATTATCAAGAAGGGAAATCTGGTCATGCTTAAAGGCCAAAAGTCTGACTCATTGTACTCACTTTATGTCTCTTCTTTGAAAGAGAATTCTATTTGTGTACCCAATCTGCCGTCTATAGAGTTGTGGCATAGACGGCTAGGTCATATGAGTTAGATGGGAATGAAAGTATTGCAGTGTTCTAGTTATATCCATGTGTTAGATTACTCTAAATTCTCTTTATGTGAGCATTGCATCTATGGAAAATAAACTAGGTTGACATCAGCGCCTTTGGACAAGGAGTTAAGAAGTCCTCTAGATCTCGTTCATAGTGACTTGTGCTGACCTATACCAGTCAAGTCTCTAGGGGGAGCGTTATATTTCTTGACATTCATAGATGACTATACTAGAAAAGTGTGGGTTTATCTCTTGAATTAGACGAGCAACGTCTTTAGTGTCTTTTAGAAGTTCTTAGCAGTGGTTGAGAACCAATCGGGTAGAAATCTTAAAGCTTTGCAAAGTGACAATGGAGGTGAGTACATCTCCTCCGAGTTCAAGGACTTCTGCAGTCAAAGAGGCATTAGAAGATAGTTTACAACGCTTCACACCCGCCCAAAATGGGGTGGTTGAGAGGATGAATAGAACCATTCAGGAACGGGTCACTTCTGTGTTGTCTACAACCAACTTACCTTAAGAATTTTGGGGAGAAGCTGTTACGATGGCTACTTGATCAATCGATCACCTAGTACACCACTAAAGCGCAAGGTTCCGCAGGAGATGTGGATGGGCAAAGAGCCCAATTATGACAGGTTACATATATTTGGGTGTGAGGCATTCTCATATGTGCCAAAAGAGCTTAAACAAAAGCTAGACCCAAGTGCATATTCATTGCATATGGTGTGGATGGAATGAAAGTATTTCCACCGAGGACATGGAATTGGTCTAAATGGATGTGAAGACAATGTTTCATTGAAGAGGATGTCTACATGAAACAGCTAGAAGGTTTTGTAGTAAAGACTAAGAAGCAAACAAGGGTAGAACTGGTGTATAGACTCAAGAAAGCTTTGTATGGATTAAATCAAGGCTCAAGGCAATGATACATTAAGTTTGATAAGTACATTCAACCCCAAGGTTACATATGGAGCCAAGAGGATCACTGCTTGTACACAAAGAGGTTGAACGATGGTTCCCTTATCATTCTGATTTTGTACGTGGACGATATGCTCATAGCCGAGAAGTCAAAAGATGAGATTGCACTTCTCAAGGATGCCTTAAGCAAGCAATTTTCTATGAAATATTTGGGTGATGCACAACACTTTCTTGGTATGCGTATCAAGAGAGATCGCAAACATGGTATACTTGAACTTTCACAGGAAGAGTATATTCACATTGCAATGTTTTAATATGCAAGGGGGAAAAGCATTGAGTATCCCAATGGCTGGATACAAAAAACTTAGCAAGCATGATTGTCCCAAATCGGATGTTAAAAAGGCAGAGATGGAAAAGGTGCCATATTCTTCGGTAGTTGGAAGTCTTATGTTTTCCATGATCAGACATTGCATATGCAATGGGAGTGGTCAACATATCTATGGAAAATCTAGGCAGAAAGCATTGGGAAGCAGTGAAGAATATCTTGAGATACATCAAGGGCTCAACTATCAAGTGCTTACGCTAAGGGAACAGTGATGCATCCATAGTTGATACACTGATTCGGATATGCGGGTTGTGTGTACACTAGGCAATCCACATCTGGTTATGTTTTCTTGTTCGTTGGATCGACAGTTTCTTGAAGATCATGTATCAAAAATTTCACTTCATCTTCCACCATTGTGTTGCAGTTTCCAATTCCAGTAAGGAATGTGTGTGGTTATCTTGTCTAGTGGGAGACCTTGATATACACCAGACTCCACTACTACATTGAGATAGTCATAGTGCAATTGCGTTAGCAAAGAACCCGGTGTTTTGCTCCAAGTCAAAATACATAGAGGCCAGGTATCGTGTGGTACGAGATATTTTGGCTAGCAAATGCATTGAGTTAGTCAAAGTTCACACAGATGAAAACCCAACGGATTCTCTAACAAAGAGCTTAGCCTCAGAGCGGTTTGCACATTGCATAGAGATGATGGGCGTAGGGTGAAGCTACAAATAGCCTCTACATTATTTAGCCACTTGGGCCACATTGGCCTTCAAGTGGGAGATTGTAAGGGTTTTAGGCCAAGTGGCCTCCTAAAGGAAATGGCCGGCCTCCCAGACTCTTATTCATTGTTATAATGTCAATAAGGAGATAGAGAGATACACTCTCTATAGCTCCACCAAAACAGCCTGTGTGTTCATCTCCTTCCCTCTCTTGCACAACACAACGGTTCCATCAAAGAGTAGCTCTTTGAAAGAAGTTCCTGAGCTATGACTGTTGCTCTCCAATGGAGTGTGCAGGTGACTAGAGGGGAGTCTCCTTGTCTACAAGTATCTATAATAAAGAGAGGCTCGAGTTTTCATTGGTTTCTTCACTCTAATAGTACTTAAAGTGGGGGTTGTCTCGTGAGTTGTCCAATCGCCACTTTAGCACTATGGGGCCATTGGATGAAGAAATACATCTTTGGTAAAAGGGTTGCATGGATGTACTCTACGTCTCATAGACAAGAGATCTTGTATGAGGACCCATTTTCTCTTAAAGTTTGAGAGGTATTTAAATGGTGGAAGTTTCCCTATATCTAATCCATGTGTGTTGAAAGATTGTGTCATCTATGCATACCACGCCCTACTCTCACCTTGTCTTTGTTAGCTGCCTAGATCCCACAAAAGCTTTGTATGAAACCCTATCTTGCAATAGCTTTGTCAATCTTTGGATGAAACATAGTGTTGAAAGAGGGTCTCCACTAACATGGGTGATGGAAAGCTCCAATCTAATAATGTTGTATCGGATAGAGGATTTGTTACAGATAATGCAAATGATCATCATAACATGTGGTCTCTAAGTCTATGTCCACCATGAAGCTATAAGTCTAGATGCCCGAAATGCTACTACATCCTAGTCGGTGTAACTGAGGTGTTACAAATCCACCTTTGTTTTGTGCAGCTATTGGAAGTATGTATGGTGGCAGTAGCACTCTAGTATCAATAATGAAATATACCATCTAGTGAGCTTGTCTTTGGGAACTGTGAGTATGGAGAAACGACCTGAGGTGGTTGCAAAAGTCGTCGCTACAATAGCATACCCTCCATCGAGTTTTGTCTTTGGCTACACTCTATAGGGAGAAAAAATGTAGATGGTTGCAAAAGTGATCCCAAGCTATACATATGAGTCTACCACCTCAACATTCCCTCCAACAAGTGTGAATAGGACTCTACTTTTGACATGTCTGAATGTAAAAAATGAGAACCTTAGTCTTCCCTAGACTCGTTGTGAGGCTCTCTAGTGAAAAACTCATCCATAGTCTATAGATGGAGCTATACTTTGTCTCGTGCCTTAGAAAATAGTATCAACATATAACATAATATGAATTGCAGTATCTACCAAATCCACGCCCAAGACATCTATGCAAAGAATGTATTTTGATATCTCGTCAATTTAGAGGCTCGACAAAGTCGATGAGAGTGTGTACCCTTGCACCAATAGTGCTAGCAATGGGCTATGGGGTGCCTCTTGAGCATGATACTCTTCCTTTTACTTGCTCATATAGAGAGAGTAGATTCTCCAAATCATCTCTGATGGCACACCAAGTGTCTAAAGTCCCTCTAAGAGCCTATCATGAGGGAAAGTGTCAAATGATATATGGAATACACAAAGGATCTATGTAGTTGCCTCTTTTGTGTATTTGCTTGTCAATCTAGTAATGCAAGGTAAAGATGTGGTCAATGGTAGAGAAAGTTGATCTGAGACCGGCATGTCGTGGCCCTTGTAAGACCTCCCTCTCTATCAATAACCTGAACTTTTCCTCCAACACTGCTCCATAAAGTTTTACAAATGTGTGGCCAATCATGATGGTCTTGTTGTTGCCCACATCAAGGGTCACCTCAAACTTGTGGATAGGTACAATTGTGTGCTTAGTCTAATCTATTGATAATCCCTCTACTATTGCTCTATAAATCAAGAGCAAGGCAATGATGAGGGTGAGGGAAAAAAATGGTCCTCTCCATCATCATAGCTGTGAAGAAAGTGGATATGGCCAAGTACAAGTCTAGAAATTCTAGAATCTATGGTTGTCCAAGTACCTGATAAGAGTCTCCATACATTATCATGGCATCTTCGTGGGTCCAAAATGGAGGTGGGTGGGGATCCTCTAATTGACACCATGCCTTGGTTGAGTTTGACTCATGGGTAGGTGGAACAACTCAATCTGTCGAGCCTCTTCAACTCCAACCTTTTATCGAAGGTGTATACCCTAGTCTATATGCTAGCCTCTTATTGATCTCATTTAATACACGATGTGTATGTAGTTTTCTCTATAACTCTTTGCAGTTTCCATCATACCATTTGTTTGGGACAATAGTCCCAAAGCGTTTAGTGCTACTAGCATAAGTGGTGTGGGAAACATAAGGGATAACATATGCAAAAAAAAAGAGAGAGCTATGTGGTGAGTGCCACAAGTGCTGCTGAAGAGTATAGTTGGTGTAGAGAGAGAGAGAGAGAGAGAGAGAGAGAGGGAGAGAGAGAGAGAGAGAGAGAGAGAGAGAGAGAGAGAGAGAGAGAGAGCTAATGTGAACCACATCGGAGTTATGAGATATATATATAAACATAAATATAAATATAAATATCTATATGCATTTAGAGAGAGAGAGAGAGAGAGAGAGAGAGAGAGAGAGAGAGAGAGAGAGACTTGGAATGAGTTTTTTTTTTGGAAACGCTTATTCACCTCTAGTGCCACCCTCCTTGGGCACCAAAGCCACCCACTCTTCTCTTCTTGCATGTTAGGGTAACCCCAACTTGTGGAACCATGTGGGAAAGCCCTTTAGCCACCTAGGAAGAGATAATTGATGACATAGTCCAATAGCAAGAGGATGCAACCCATCTAGCCAATGATTGTAAAGCACTAAGCCTATATAAAGGCTACTTTCTAATCAAACAATTGCACTTTGAGTCCTATCATTGTCTCTCTCTCTCTCCTCTCTCTCTCTATATATATATTATTTATTTATTTATTTATATATATACATATGCTCTTGTCTTTGGCATAACCTAACCCTAATCACCATCTCTCTAACCCTAAGCATAACACCATGGTTAAGCTAAGGCTTCACCCTCCATAGCCTTATGCTAACCATTGGTGATTAGGGAGTACACTTCCGCATCGACTAACCCATCAAGTGGTATGAGAGCTGACGGTTTGCACCTATGCTTAGCTAACTTCTTCGTCTCTCCCTCTCCCTAATCACTAAGTCTTGCTCATTAAGCTCGGGCATGCTCTTGGCGATACCAATGAACCACTACCCTTCTTAATTTGTGGCATTTTTTAATTAGTGGTGCTTTCATAGTGCTCCTTGTCAGCCTACTTCATCGCAAAATTGCTCTCATCGGAGCCACTGTTGGTAATTAATGTGTGTGAAGACTTTCACCATGCCATTTCATAGAGCGTCTAATTGCAAAATTATCTCAAATTTTGGGTCTTCCAATAGTACGCGTCAAACAAATTTCTGTGTTTTCAGCTCTTTGGAGCCTCCTTAATCTCTACACTTTGTTCCAATTAATCCCTTTAATCCACTTTCAACTTAGGTGTGTGTGTGTGACTTCTTAGAGCCTGCAATATCAAATTTTCGGAAATCTCTCATATAGGATGTCGTGTGGTGAAGTGGCTAGTACTCTAAATATAGAGTGTTGACTCCTTGTAAAGCTCTAGTTCAAATTCCCATGGCGAGTTTTCTGGTGAGCTTCACGGATTTGAATCGCTTTGTCCTATTCTACTTTTTGAAAATCAAAAGGAAGAAAATCTTGCACGCGAAGAGGCTCAAACGCGATAGGTCAACCAGGTAACCCATTTGACTCCTTTTGCCTATCCCAAAAACTTGACAAAAAGTTACATACGATTTCAGTTGCTGATAGTAGTCGTCGTCAACAACTTTGCACACCAACTGTCACCTCCACTAAAACAACATGATGCCTCTCACAATCTTTGGCAAGCCATGAACGAATCCTCGCCTGGAAGATCATCCTTATGCTTGTCATCGACGTCCTCATCCTGTAGTAAGTGAACGAGCTTTGGATATCTAGGACATTTGAAATTCAAGCCTCACGTAAAGAGGCCCTTCACACAGCACTGCTTGCAGCCCTACTACTCATAAAGTTCCATTCTCGCGGCACATCACTCCAAAGCTATGTCACTCTAAGGGGGAATTATCGCAAACTTGAAAGCATCAAGAGATTTTATACATCCCAAGCACACCAAGGCAACACTCGAGGGAGTATAGCTTCATGCAAGCACAACCTCAATGGCAACACAATCCATAGAAGAGATGTATGTGATCTTCGTGTATGAAGGAACGATGTGCACCATTGTTGAAATGCATGCAATATTTGTGCACATAATCACGGGTTCTAGACACTTCCCGAAGGAGTCCTTTGTGGTAAGACCGCCCAGAAGCATGAGCACACACACAAGCACACAAAATGAAGTGTATGTGTGTTTTGCACTATTGGAGATGGAGATTCCATCTTCAACATAATGAACCAATGAAGATCAACATCAACAAGATAAAATTATGAAGATAAAGATGACAACAAATGACAACAACAACACAATGAAGATGAAGCAAAATTTGACGACAAAATTGACAAACAGCTTTGCAAATTTGAAGATGGTATCAACAACGCAATTGTCCTTCCGACATTGGGGCCACACACACACAAACATTTGAAAAGCACCACATTTGTATTTTGACCTACCACCTAGTTGCCGACAAATCTCTGCACACTTTCATCCTATACCTAGTTGACAATTCTCTGGGGAGGATGTTGTGATTTTGTTCTTACACCCAATTGATAATTCTCTACGAGGATACTTTTGTATTTTGGGTGCTACATTTTCCACTCATTCAAATGATGTCCATCTACACATGAAATATTTGCAAAACCCCAAGTTTGGCTTAAGGGGGTGTTTGTTAGGGTAAGCCCAACTTGTAGCACCATGTGGGAAATTCCTCTATCCACCTACGAAGAGATAATTGATGACATGGTCCAATAGCAAGAGGATGTAACCCATCTAGCCAATGACTGAAAAGCACCAAGACGATATAGAGGCTACTTTCTCGTCAAACAAATGCATTTTGAGTAGTCCTATCATTGTGTCTCTACTCTCTCTCTCTCTCTCTATCTCTCTCTCTCTCTCTCTCTCTCTCTCTCTGCTCTTGCCCTTGACGTAACCTAACCTTAATCACCATCTCTCCAACCCGAACCCTGACACCATGGTTAAACTAAGGCTTCATCCTCCATAGCCTTATGATGCTAACCATTGGTGATTAGGGAGTATGCTTCCTCATCGACTAACCCATCATTGCGCTACCCTCCTTCTTCATAATCTCCATCTACCCCCTCTCTTCTTCCTATCCTATGCCCAATACTTGCCTCTTTTGCTCTTCTGCCCCTCCACATATCTTTCATCCATGTCCTCTCTCTTTCTCTCCATCAACGGACACCCCTTGATCTCACTCATTCCCTCAACAGATCACCATTGATCTCACTTCCCTATCCTCGTCTTGCTACATACCTCTCCTACTCTTTTAGTCCTCTTGCCTCTGCGTCTCTTTCCTCTCTCTCTCTCTCTTTTACTTTAGGTAGAGGGAGAGAGGAGGGATAGGGAGAGGTAGAGACAGAGAGGGAGGGAGAGGGAGAGAAAAGGCAGAGCATGAGATGGAGGGAACAAGGGTTGGGAAGAGGGAGAGAGGGACGGACAAAGAGGTTATCCCCTCCCTCATGTAAAAAAGACACTAGCGTGCTCCCTACTTCAATTTTGAATTTATTATTATTATTATTATTTGGGTAGTAACAAGCTTGCTAGTGGTATTTGAGGGGGGAGAGGTAACCTCTCTCCCTTTTAGCATTCTCTTTTGGCCCTCTCCTTTCCCTCCCTCTCTCTATTGTTTTCACTCCGTCCTCCTCCCTCTAGTCCCACCCTTCTTTACATTTATTAGTTTGAAAAAGTGATTTTAATGTTTTTGATTTCTACTAATAATACATTCGTCAAGGCTTGTGTTTTGTTTGAAGAGTTCATGTATTAGACTCCATATGACATTGTGTGTGTGTGTGTGTGTGTGTGTGTGTGTGTGTGTGTGTGTGTGTGAGAGAGAGAGAGAGAGAGAGAGAGAGAGAGAGAGAGAGAGAGAGAGAGAAGAAAAATAGAAATCGAAAGAGAGATAGAGAGAGATACCCAATCGATAGGGAGAATGTGAGATGAATGAATCAAAGCAACTAGGAAGAAAGTCTCAAAGAGGAAAGAGAGATATGTTGCTGCAATCACCATGAATAGCTATGCAAATGTTGTAAACCAACGATAAGTCCTTGTTGTAGGTGTTGCGATTCTTTTGGGAAGAAATAAAGTACAAATCTAGTGTCCATTAACAACAAGGTGAGAGAAAAATCAAAGGAGAGAGAGAGAGAGAGAGAGAGATGTGTTTTGCATCTAAAACAATGGTGCAATGGTTAACTTGAAACACCCTTTACAAATGTGGTACTAATTCAAGCCTACACTACCTAGCCAGTTATGTAATAGTACTGTGTTTGCTCCCTCTATCCTTGTTTGACAATAAGGAAATAGATTAGACCTTTTATAATAGAAGAATCCACCTATTCAAAAGTAGACAAAGTAGGAGAAAGTCAACAAAGCCCTCTAAGAAGAAAGAGCGCACTAGTGTTTGGGAAAATTCATTTTCTCCAACAATACACAATTCATTTAAATAAATTTTTAGAGGAAAATTTGAGCTAATTTTTACTATTTCTACACTAATTTTCTCTAATCAGGGGGATTTCTTTCTCTCTCTTTTTCTTTGAATTGACATTTTCAAATCTTAAAGCAACAAGCATCACCCTTTAGTTTTGCTAGAATACTGCCCCCTTTAACCTTAGCTTTTCCAAGCATAGGAAAGGCAACCCTCATTTGTAACTTGATAAAGACCAAGAATCTTCCCTAATAGCATCATGATTTGATCTTGCTAGAGAATCTCTCTCTCTCTCTCTCTCTCCAAAGTACCTGATTCTCTAGCAATTCTAGAGCAAGGTGTTATAGGTGTGTTTTGCAATTGCCACAATGGTGCAATGTGTAACCTGGAGAACCCTTGCACACATTTGTTCTCAATGTTGTTCTCATTCCTCGTTTGATGACCAAAAGAGGTAAGACAAAGCTGTCTAAGAAGAAAGAGAGTGTCTTTACTTTTGCTACAGCCCCTTCACATTAGTTTTGTTGCAGGCCCGTCACATTAGCTTTTGCATGCGAGGAATTCTAATGATCGAGCAAAAGCTTTCGAGCAAACCAAAAGCCAAGCAAACCCAACCAATCATGGAAAAGAATTTACATCACATCATACACTTATTGTTTTGGCAACTCTTAGACACATGCAAATTGCTACAATTCAAGAGATCTAAAATATCTATCCTGCGAGTCTTGAACTTGAAATCTATTATTCAAAATAATACCAAGTTCCAAGAAGTTGAGGATCATGTGGGTACAAGGTAATAGCTCTAAGCATGGCTGTCATAGAAAACAATTTCTTTTCTCTCTCTCTCTCTCTCTCCAAATACTACCATCTACCCCTTTGGTTTTAAAAATAGCAATTCTATGGTGTGACCTTGGCCTAGTAGGCCCACACACACCCCTCTACAAAAACTAATAAGGGTATCTCAAGGGAATACGAGAAAGAGGGAAGAGGGAACCGAAGGCTTATTTTAAATTGGGAATACGAAAGGCCCTTAGTACTTGGTATACTGATTCCCACTCCCCCGAAAAGAAACTACTCTTGGGAGGGAAACCAAGAAACAAGAAACGAGAATCACCTGTAAAAGGTGAACAATTCCTACTCACTTTCACAAGAAGAACATTCACTCAACAAGCTCCTCCTGCCTCACTCACTTTCTACACATAACACAAGATGGACCCTACCAACCAGGTGGTGTTTTATCTTAGGTGCATGCATTTGAGTGACATATATAACATGCAGGAGTTTTTTTGTGGGTGATAGTAGCAAGTAACATGACACTCCTCTCTCTTATGCCTTTACTTCAAGATAAACACCCCCCATTTCTGGTTGAAAAATTCACCCTTCTCTTAACATGTTGCACCTTGTAATTACATAATGCAAACGGCTTTTGGGTATTTTTTGCAAATAACAAGTGTATCTACTCTCTAGTGTTTTTACTTGCAAAAAACTTGCTCCTAAAGGTTATCTAATAACCTACTCTAGTGGGCTATATAGGCACTAGCCTAAGATATAGCCCCCCTCTGACTAGTAAGCCACCTGTTGGTCTTTTGCAAAAAGAGTAACTAGGTCACTTTTCTTGTTTCTACAAAGGACTTGTTCGATTGGACCGCTATCTGAGGAAAATATTATCTAATCCTTGGATATTATTATATTCATTTTATTCACATGTTTTTTGATCCAAGAAATTGACCGATAACCATTGTAGACTTGGCCTCATCAAGAGGCTATCACTGCATTGGTGGGCATCTTGGCCACCTGCACCGCCTAGGCACTAAGCATGGCCCGCTGATGCTGGCACTTTTCAGCTATTCATCCACGTGGCCCTGCTTACCTAAAACTCTGAGCCCAAATAATTCCATAGCAAAAAGAGTGGGCCAAGTGGTCACCTAGCCCTATGCAAAGGTTTCTGGATAGCCATGGTATGAAACTTCGCAATGACCGTATCGACCGACAACACAAACGTCATCTTCTCAACGGCTATGATAAGATGACCTTGTCCCCGCAATCGGACGATAGCAGCTCGCTTATCCCCAATGATTTGAATGAAGAAGAGCAACAAATAGCAACCAAAAGCTTTTCCAAGAGTAGAAATTCTCTTAAAAAATCTTTTGAAACCTACACTTACCCTTTTATCCCTTGCCGCTTCTTGGAAATCCTCCTTGGAGATGCGCACCACAAACTATGGACGCTCGGGAACTTCATTTTATGGCGCCACTCTCCGAAGGTTTTCTCCGCACACTCTTAATGGTAAGGACAAGCATGCACTAAAATTTGGTTCGCAGCAAATTTTAGAGAGTAATGCATCTAATCTTATCAAAAAACTCTTTTATGACTATATCCCATTTACTATGTCTTGCTTTGAAACCAATCGCTGTAAAGCTACATTTGGTTGTATTATCGGAGTCAAAGGAGTCATCTCCACCACATGTCGGGAAACTAATTACATCACTCAAATATGGAACATCCATCATCCCTTTCTTAAATGTGGTTTCAAGCATGTTGGGCAAGCGGATGGGAATGTGCTATGGTTCGACCATGCAGTTTGGATGATTATGCATCATCTCCCTACCTTCTTCGTGAGCCCTAGACTCAAAACGTCTACCATAGCATTCCTTAGTTGGATTGAGATGAGGAGGAGGCATGAAAGCTTTACTCGCTCATTTGTTTTACATACACAAGTTCAAAGAAGCTATCAAACATCAAGTTCTCTTCAAAAATCAGCCACCATCGGCTAGCCTCAAGCTTTTGGTGGACAAGTTTATTCAGCAGGCTATCATGACGGGCAAGGAGATGCATGATGGGCATAAACGGGCACCCAAAGACCATGGCCGCCCCCACGATGGAGCCACAGCGAGCCCCTACTGATTCATCTCACCACAGGCCACCCCCACTTGCGCGCTGCAACTTTCCCAACCATATGCCCCTACTGCGCGCTCTTGGCCTACCTTCACCCAACACTGTGGGTCGAGCACGAAAGCCTTGCTCCATGACTAACTCCTGGCTCTGTACTGTTTAACATGTGCGCAGAGATGAGCATGACTAGCTAGTTATGCTTTACACAGAGGATCAAAAGTAAGAGGATTTTCATCCCCATACACTTCTGCAACTCGTTGCTAGATTTTTGTAATCACCTTTGCAACCTTCTTTTTTGGTCTCTGTATCACCACTATCCCCCCGTGGGAGGAGTGTTTATTTAGCTGGTCTTTCGAACCCCCTCTAAAGGTCATCATGTGCAATGCAAGGGATGTGTTTGCCACAAGTATTTGAATCGGTATCCTGTTAACGTGTCATGAGTATAGTCCAGCTTCAATCTGCAATGGAGGCATGTGTTAAGAGTGGATTTGCCCTTGCCCCCCTTTTGTGCGCCCCCTGGCTAGTGTGCATTTGGACTGAGGCACATCCCTCTGCCCCACCTATACCATCGGAGTTAACATCAATATATTGCTCATCAACAACATGTTTATCCAAAACCAAGGCTTGGGTTACAGACAAGTAAATGGGATACCCATGGGTCTTGCATGCTCCCCATTTTGGTTCAAGCTTTTCCTTCAATCCTTAGAGTTTGATTTCCTTGCGAGGACACTTAACTCCCTTGAGGACCCTCGACCCACACTCAACAAAAGTTGATGGGAATGGGATCGTGCTAACTAGGGTGGATGAAAGAGAAACATGGTGCACACAAGTGAGTGTGTGTAGGCTAGATTTATCACTCAAGCGAATTAGGTTCCAAGATCAATTAACTTGGACTCATAAACGCGATCTTTAGTAGTTTCAAGCCGTCACAAGCTCACCATAAATATGAGAGAGAGAGAGAGAGAGAGAGAGAGAGAGAGAGAGAGAGAGAGAGAGATAATGCAAAATGGAATGGATTTGTTTATTGATGAGATGAGCTTTAAGTAGCTCTACAGCCTTACTCCAATACATGTGGGATAGTTCCATCTTTTCCCTCCTTAGCTCATACTCTAGTACTCTAGGACAAAGCTCACACCTTACAATCCTCCCCCTGAGGTTTGGACTAGGACAATACAATGAAGGTTCTTTATCCACTAAGAATGACACATGGTATCCACATATAGGGATGACAATAAAAGAGGAATCCTCCCCTTGAACTTTGGGCTAACACAACACTCCAGTCAAGGAGCCACACTCCAATCATGGAGCAAAAACAACGCTCTAATCCAAGAGCGAAATCCTAAAAAATATCTGCTTCGCTCTAATCCAAGAGCACCTTCCTCTTCTTCAATGTTTTTTCTTCATGTTGATGGTCTTCATGATTTTCAAACACTATGTTATCCTTCATTTGAATGATGAACTCTCTTATGTATTTGAAGCTCCTTTTACATAGGCACAATTTTTGGGCGAGTAATTTCTGAGGAGCGCTTTTTAAGAATCGGACGAGCAGATTCCCAAAAGAAGGGATAATCTACCCATCTCTCTCTCTCTCTCTCTCTCTCTCTCTCTCTCTAACTAAAATTTGATTGTAGGTTCACGGCCAACTTACATTCAAACAAAGACCACCATGGATGCATTCAATAGACTATTGATAAGACAAACAAAAGTTCCTTACACACATTATGGTCTATTTCATATAGAAAACCTCAAATCTATGTGTTCCATTGCATCAAAAGTAAATACATATGGGGGGGAGGATACATCATGGGTGAAGTGGATGAAAGAAGGGCGGTGGCAAGCCATATGCTCCGGGAGGAAACAAAGGTCGTGCCAAAGGGGGCAGTGCACCAAATGGTGGGGGAACTCCTCCAAACGGCAGAGGGTACGAACCATATGGGGGGGGGGGGGCTGTAGGTAGTGAAAGAGGCAATGGATCAACTCCGGGCGGGGCCTCAGATGTGGAGACAATGAATGCACTGGGAGATGGTCCAGTTGCACGCCATGCCAAAACTGGGGCTGTGAAATTAGTATACGGAGCTGCTACTACCCCGCCCTGACTGCTGAGTGGTGTCAGCAAAGGTGGCTCCAGCAGATGAAGCTGCTCTGTCACTTGCTTCGGATGCTCAATTACTCGAGCTATATCACTCCTACTACTGTGCTGCCAATGTCCCCACTTCTGCAAAACAATCCAACATAGCATCTCCCATGTTTGTGAAGGTACCTAGTAGCCATCTACAAAAAAAATAAAATCTTTAGATTTGTTATACCTCTAGTTTTATAGGAACATGAAGAAAAAACATCCAATAAGTTTCTAGCACTTGGCAAACACTGGACTCCTCTCAACACCTCTACGATAAGGCCTGTCTATACGATCAAGCGTCCACTGTGTGGAATCTGTACCTGGTAGCTTCTCCCACAACATGTCGTCATCTGCAGAGAAGCCACATACATTTACTGCAATCTCTCCATCCGCTCGATCATACCTCGGAAGCCGACACCCACTGGTTCTAGGGGGTGAAAAAATGACTAGCAACAAAGTACCAACCTACGAATAACAGTAAAACGTTGATATTTTGAAATGTGAACATCAAAGATACTATTCAATATCAAAACAAAAAATAACATACCCCCTCTACATAGTCCTGAACAGTCGTGCAACTAGACTCCGACAGCCGTATGTACAATATCCTCAACAACTGGAAATGAGCTCCCTCTGCCTGTCATTGCACAACACATCTGGAATAGCTTTTGCTAAGCACTTGACTCTAGCATGCACTGCAAGGTGGCGTGGCTCTACATGCATATCTATATGCTCAACATAAGGTCAAATATATCTTTCAAGCAATGCTAAAGAGAACAACACAACATTAACCATTTTCACGTACCTGGAGGGTTTTGTCCGACCACTCTGGCCATGTCTGATAGGTCCTCTGTAGCCCTGCCATGTGATGGTGAACATGGAGGGGACTCCTGGATGCCCCCTACCGGTCTTGGAGTGAAGGAAAGTGTCAGTACACTGTGGCTCATAGCACCAAGGCTATGAGCACTATCACTGACTTCTACAAAATAATCCTCAACCACATGCTCGCTCTCACTATCACTGGAAGCAACAGCTCTCTTCTTTGTCTTCCCACATTGCCGGTCAGCCAATGGTGCTTACGGGGCCGATGGGGAGCCAATCTTTGGGTCTTTCTTTGAGGCCTGTTTCTTTTTGTCCGGTTTTTTTTGTTGTGTTTGGAGATAGACATCTTCTATCACAATGGCTTTCTTCCATGAAGCAGTATGCTCCGCTATTAATTAAAAAAGAACAGTTATTGTGCCCATGTCATATTGCATGGCAAAAGGTAAAATCTTTATAGTATGATACCTATGTATAGCGCTTTCTCTTCGGGTGGGTACTCCTTGTCCGGGTAATCCAACCACCACGGAAACTTGAGCCATGCTCCCTTTGGCCACAAGTCTTTTATCCACGCGTCAGGATTTAAGCCCGTCTCCTCTCTCTTCGACCTGCACCATGCATCACTGGGGTGCTCGGGAATGGGGAAGACAATAGCATCTCTCCACCATCTACAAGACAGACCACAATGTTTTGAGCCACCGAGAACAAGATTAATGTATACTACTACATTCTTAATGTGTCAATCAAAGATGTCAAATCTGTACAACATGTGTCGTGCCGTGCAAGCAAAGTGGGGTTGTTCTTCAGGATCTTGTTTGGACTTGATCCGTGCACTCCACTTCTTGAAGGCTTTGTCAAAGTGATTCCGTCTGTATGTCTGTAATGTGTGTGTAAGTGTGTAACCATGCCTCTCTTCAGCCTTCTCGTGTTGGATAGCAACATGCTGATTCTCGCCCTCCATTTTCTCGGCCATCTCAAGCACTCACCTACAAGCCCTTGATTGAATGTGAGTTGGCGTTGTTCTGCTTGTGTTGCATAGTAGTTGATCGCATATTCCCTGTCTAGCTGAAGCCTTTCTAGATCCAAGATGTGGTTGCGAAGATGGGCAAATGGGGTTAGCAAATAATAGGTCGCAAGTTAGATTATCAACAAATTGATTTGAGGACATAATCACTTGATTTAACCTTTCCAATTGCCACCAATACACATGATATCGAAGCCACTGGATCCATGCCTTCTCCGTCAACCCTATTCCATTCTCTTTCAAGGATGCATCACCACCTTGGAGCAAATCAATTAAGCGGCACTTCCTAGCAAAGGAAAAGCGAGACTTATTTTCATTGCGACATAATCAAAAGAGAAAGATATCGAATGATTTAAATAACATTTACTTACTATTTTGGGCTAATACGTGCACGCGCAACCTCTGCCACTCTTGAGGGTGTCATTTTGGTGGTCTTGTTGCCCCAACTTGTAAATGATATACATTTTTAAAAAAATCATTGCCATTCTTTGGATTTGCAATGGTTGCTATCTCAAGCCCTTTGCGCGTGAGATATTGCTCCGTTTGAGATAGCACTAAATTGATGCTTTGCTCATATGCATCAGGTGCCAACTCATAGTCAAAACTCCCTTTTGATGGCAGCCCTTCCATTTTACTACTATACATAGCATCAAACTCTTCCTATCATTTGCGAAGGACACAATCAAAATACACATAATAAGATTTCGCAATCACAACATATTCTCATTTAGTATTGGTTTCAAGCATACCTTCCATATGAGTTGCACGAGGACAGCCATTGGCAATTTTAGCCACTTTGATTTGTTTGGACCCCTAAAATTCAAAGCCCTTTCTGTTGCCAGACGCGCTCTTTCCGAAAATTTCTGCAGGAGTGAAGTAGGGTCCGCCAACCCTAGCTTTCTCATCATGAATATATCATGCGCAGTTGTGTGAGGCATTGAAACCCTTGTGACCCTGTTTAACACTCGATGTAATTTACATTGTCAAAATAATAAGATGCATTTACATTCGTAAAAAACAGTTGGACCTATCTATTGATCATTCCCAAACCAATAGAAACTCCGTTGTCTCATGGGGTTGAAAATCAACAAGAACGCACTCCACCTTTGGTGCCTTCTCAATTGGGATGTCATTTCGTTCATTCATCGCATCCATGCCTCCAATCTGTGATTTCCATCCCAAATCACAAAGTACCTCTCGACCATGTGATTAAGCTCGGGAATTAGACGAAGCTCCTCATCCAAATCATATGACATTGCAAGATCTCTGGAAGTGTGACCACGACAAGAAAATTGCTTATGATCATCCTCAGGAATCTTGCCATGGTTGGTTGGTAGCTTTTGTTTGCAATGGAGAGTTGCAAATCCACCACATGGTCATCATGGGTGCGGATGGCGGGGTTTGAAAGTAGTCGACATAGAAGCAAGCGTGGAAGTTTTCCATCATATGGAGCTCTATGAGAATCCACCTAGCCCAAAGAAATATGTTTGTCGACCACATTTCCAAACGCTTCATCTCTTACATCTTCAGTTGTGGTAGCAGTTTCCACACGATGACTCAATCCTCCACTTGATTGTGTTGTTCCATCCACACCGGTTACGATGGACACAATCCGATCTAGAGAACTTAAGGCTTGAGATTGTTCGCTCTCTTGAGTGCATCGCAAAGGGATTTCTTGCGACGTAGTAACATAAACCTCATCCACGACATCATTATTTTTGGATTGAATTCTTGTTCTCATACTTGGACTAAAGAATTAGAGAAGATAGATATAAGTATGGCTTATGAGAAATTATAGCTAAGAGTTTGAGAAAGAAAAGTAAGCAAAAGAGAACTTGACACAGAGAAATCTCTCTTATATAAGAAAGTAGAGATGAGGAAAGATAGAGAAATGAAAAGTGTTGCTCTTTATAAAGGTTTTAAATTTTATCAATTAAATTTATTTTATAATTTAAATTTAATTAAAATGTGTGTGTGTGTGATGGATGTATGTGTGTGTGTGTGCGTGCACGCGCGTGTGTGTGCACGCGGACGTGTGTATGTGTGTGTGTGTGTGTGTGTGTGTGTGTGTGTGTGTGTGCGTGTGCTGTCTATGTGACAGTCCGCATGGCCACGTGGCATGACACTTGTACCGTCGACGGTCGACGGTACACGTAGATACCCACATGGCCACGAGGCGGCCCGCGTGGCCGCTCCGTGGCCACATGGACTGCCGCTGGCAACACACACACGCATGCGTTGACGTGTATGTGTGTGTGTATACACACACATAAGACAGCGCGTCCGTGTGTGTTGCCAACGCGTGTGGACTGTCGTTGGCCATGCGTTGGCCAGGGACAGACACACGTCTCCGCGTGGGGACGTGTGTCCGTCCATGGCCAACTTTGATGCGCTGGCCAGGGGCGGCCACACGCGGGTCCCTCCTCCCTCCCCTTACTGGCCGCCCACACACAACCCCCCCCCTTCCCTTTACCCCCCCCCCCCCCCCCCCCCCCCTCCACCGGGCCTCACACATAGGCCCCGCCCCCCGGTAGCCCCTGCACACATGAATGGAATTATTCGAATGTAATTTTTCCTTTTATCCATTGCATTAAACTAGCATCCAAGTGCTCACACTGTCACACAGTCACACACAAATATTTTTTTTACTAAATATTTTGTATATTTTTTAAATTAAATTTATTAAAATAATAAAATATTAGTTATTTAAATTTATAACGGCTATATTATTAGACGTGAGTATATAAACAGTTTGTTAGTTTATATAATATGATCTTGTGCTTAATTATTTGTTTAGCTCAATATTATGGCTTGCTCTTTATTTTTCCTGGGTAAAGAGCTTTCTTATCCTTTTTACAATGGTAAAAAGGATATATCTGAATCATTTTTTTTAGAATTAATTTCTTGATAAGTATGGAGCCTGATTTACCCCTTAAAGTGGTCGGAAAACAACCGGTCAGTTGGCCGGTGGTGGCCGATAGTCAATGGCCGGTGGTCGGTGGCCGAATTCAAAAGCGGACTTGTCTTCTCAAGGGCGGCCACACATGGGCGGATTGGAGGGTCCGATTTAGACTTATCTACACAAGGGCCGCTACACATGGCTGCCTCTCATGAGAGAGGGAGCCCTTTTGGCCTATAAAAGGAGGCCATTTCTACACACATTTCATATAGTGTGAAGTTGATGCAACAAGGTGAGTGTGAGGTGGTGAGAGTGAAGCAAGGCGGGAGCTCCATTATGGGTATAATCCCTTTTTAAACTACTTCTTGTTTTGAAGTACTAAAGCCATTGAGTGGCTTCTTTCCCGTGGACGTAGCCCACATTGGGTGAACCACGTATATCGTGTGTACTCTCTCTCTCTCTCTCTCTCTCTCTCTCTCTCTCTCTACTCTATAATATCGTGTATGTAAATTTGTCTCTCTCCATTAAGTAATCTACTCAATTATCTATTTAGCTACATCTTATTTTCTAACATTTCTTCAATGCAATTTACAACTTAAGATGCAGTCATCGAAGTTGGTGATATTGAAATGAATTTGCCTCTTGAAAGGACGCTCAACAATTTGGGTGAATTCATCTATGTACTGGATGAACAGCTTTCACGTAAATACAAAGTCAACGTATCCCATCAAACACAATATGCAGGCTCACCTAGCACGACTCCCATTTCCATTGTGGATGGTCCTTCAAAGGTGCAATTCACTCAAAAGGAGTTAATAGATCTATGCACCCCGCCTCGAGTTTTGCTTCCAAATAGCTTCAAAAAGAGTACAAGACAAAAACTCCTACAGGCCGAAAAGAAGGGCACATTGACAAAGCTTTTAATGCAAATAAAACAAGTGGAACAAGTTACAGAGATTCCAAGGTCTTACAATGGTGATCTTGTTTTAGAATTTCCACCTACCATGGAAAAGTTGCACCATATGGATGCAATGGAGCATAAGTATGATCCTCATTTGTGGTCGAAGCCACAAACGTCAAATATAGTTTTTCCAGGTGTAGTGTGTCTTAGTCATTGCATAGGATCTCTCAAGTGCATGAATGAACAATATGCCCGCTTGGTTAATTATCATATTCCCAATACAAGTCATTATACCGAGTACATACAAAAGACAACTGCACCCGGACAATATTGTAAGATTGGAGATAAGAGCCTTACATGCCACTTTTGTAAGGCAATTGCTTTCTGTATTGCAACATGTGATTGTGTAGTATACTATGTCATGCCATCCAATGAGACCGCCACTAGAGTCATGATTCATCGTGGAACACATAGACATGATGTGCGCAGCGGCACATCCAAAACACTAACGGACAACACCAAGGTGATGGTGCAAAGGATTTTGATTGTTGACCCACACGCAGGAGCAAGGAAGATTTAAATGTGTTTGGCAAAAGAAATTATAAGTACAATACTTCTTTGCAACAACACCAACGAAGGAATTTTAGGCGAGCAACAGCTATTTGCAATCGCTGAGGAGTTGGGGCCATTGGTGCAAGATAATTGGTATGAGTATTTCCTAGATTCTTATTTCGATGCAAAACTCTATGCTAAATTATTTTTTCTCTAAATATTTTGAACATTTTTAGGTTTTGAAGGTCAGTATCTAGTTTACGAAGAGGGGTTGACGAATCTTTTGGCATTTGATGCACTCCTAAAGATGAAGCGAGACTACAGATATGACTTTTGCATGGAAGCCGGTTTCCTAGTCAAGGTACGCAGGGGGAGAAATGTTATGTCTTCAAAATGTCCACAATTGGTCCAGCATCCGGTGTGGACGTGGTGAACCGAATGAGACAAGATTGGGATGATGATCTTCGATGTGCGTGGATACAATTTGATCACATGAGACGTGTTAACGAATGGGTGACTATGACCTGTCATGTCTATGATTCAAGGTACATGGCGCACCTTAACAGTTTTGTGGGTTGCCTTTGACTCTCTCTCTAACAATTTGTTTGCAGCAACCTTTTGACTATTGCAACTTGTGAAATGAAACAGAAAGACATGGAAACGCAATGTTTGTTTTGGGGAGTGCCTCAATGATGTAATGATATCATGTGGGTGTGACAGAGCTAATTTCTTTGGCTTCATGGCGGATGAAGCTCAAGCAAATTGGAACGCAGTTCGAATTGTTTTCAATGGTGGTGACAAGACCAATACAATGAGTGATCGAGAGCCTTCTTGTCTTTTCCATTGGAAGCAAAGCTTGAATCAACACACCATGAAGTATGTGGCACAAGATTCTCAACACACACACAAAGAAATGTGTGAGAAGTGGAGGCAAGTACTAACAAAAGAGGTTGCAGTAGCAGAGGCTCGTTTGATACGCCAATGGTGGCGTAACGGTTATTGCATAGACCGTAACACTCCATACATGGATTCATGGCTTAGTTGATGGGAAATTCGTATTGCACATTGGGGTGGCATTATGACGTGCGTAAAAAGTAGCTCTGATGGACCAAACACTCCATGCACAAGCCTTGCGGAGAGCAAGCATGGCAGCTGGCTAGCAGGGGAGGGTTTTCGTAAACGCATTTCATTATATGATGCATGTACAACCGACCTTGCAAATTCCATCTTACAGAGCACAAAGGCCATTTCATACAACCATGGAAAACACATTGGGAAGGGTCCATCAATACAAAAGCTTGCGAAATGCCATGAAAAACGTCCCAACCAAGTGATAAGAGCAGTGAATGAGGCTACTGAGAGCACTTTAATGTATAAACAACCAACTCTATTGACAGGAGATAAGGAGAGATCAAGGCAAAAACGCAAGCTAAATGAGGTTATCAATGTGGAAGATGATGAATCGCATAGGTCTGAGTACAACTCGGTCACCAAAGATCGCAAGAAGTGTGGAAGACCACGTAAGATCAACTTTTCAGAAGAAGGGATATCACAAACCCCAAAACGAAGTATAGGTTCGGGTGGGCAGTATGTAGTTGAGCGCAAGGTCAATGAGGCAATGTGGGCCATACGCCGAACTCCACAAGGTAGTAGAGTTGCATGTAGCGGCACGCCAAGAGGAGGACGAAAGTGTGGATGCAGTATTGCAGGCTCTAGCCTTGTTATACCGGCCCCATCTTTTGAAGGATGTCGAAAGCATCCGAATGGTGTGGTGTATCAGTGGTTTTTGTTTTGTCCGGATCCTGTCTTGCATTGCCATATAGTAGACCAGAACATTGAGCAACAGCCTCAACATCCACCACACACTTGGCCCGTGCATGTGGGCACCAACCTATCTGAGGATGAGGTGCAAATATTGCATGAAAGGAGTATGAAGTGGAGCTCAAGAAAGAAGGAATATCTAATGTAATGCCGGTTGTTCCTGCACAAAATATGACCAACTCTCCTTTCAAGTCAAAAGATACATCCACTCCTGAAGGTAGTGGACGAGCCACAATGCGAGATGGTGTGCGTGTATGGTATCGGACTTCCATTTTCGAGGATGCTGCTCGCAAGGTCAGTTTAGCACTAGCGCTGAGAGCCAACGTCGTAAAAGAGATATGTGCAACAGATGGTGTTAATGAGGTCTTCAAAGTAGATACCAAAAGTGAAGATGGTCATGTCAGGATGTACAAAGTTTGTATTTGCAACCAACCATCGTGCACATGTCCAGACTTCATGGAACAGATGTCAAAGCAAAAACCATATCTTGCATGTAAACATTTATATTTTATTTATTTGCGTGTAGAGTTAAGACAAAATGAGAACATATTTATTCATCAACCAATTCTGGCAGATGCTGATATCTTCAGGGTACTGAGCCGAAGCCGGATCTATCCACGCATAGATTCATAGAATTTGTCGTTTCTCACTTTTTGTTTGTATGCTTCATAAAATGGACAACTCTATCAGTTTCTACTTTTATCTTATGATGGCCACATTTTGGTTCATTGATTTGCATTTTTTTTCAAATTTGGAAAATGGTTGTTTATTTGTCAAATCGTGAATAAAGTAATATAATATTTGCACAATGGCTATAAATTACCATTGCTTGAATTATTTTTGTGAAAGCTTCCAATAGCTTCCGTAGCACACCTCTATTACTTTTCATGATGTCCGACGATCTTGAGAATAAAATCAAGTATGCGTGGGATGCCATGGAAGCCATTTCCAACGGAGAGGCGTTGTATGGAGCCGACTCGTTTAGGGAGGCTCTAAAGGCAACAGTCAATGTGTATCGCCTCTATCATTGCCGCACGGAACTCAATATGCGGACCTTATTCAGCTTGAACGAGAAGGGACAATTCGCTTTCTCTTGCTGGAAGAAGATTAGGCTCATCACAGAGGAGGATGAGGAGGAAATGACGCAGCAGCTAGGGAACATGGTGAATCTTCTTTTGCCATTCGAAGGCAGCACATCTACTCCTAAAACCGAGCCTTCCAGAAGATGAACGCTTCTTGCTTATGTAATGCAAGTGCAATAAAATGTACTTTCTATTATTAATGGATGTTCTTGTTTTAAGTACCCTTGTCTCTATTGTTTTTGTAACAATTTGTTTAACTCGCATATCTTTGTCTATGTCTCAACCTCCCTAATACATCTCTCTCTCTCTCTCTCTCTCTCTCTCTCTCTCTCTCTCTCTCTCTCTCTTGATTCCTAAAAAGCGCTCACCAAAAAATGCTCGCCTGGAAATATCCCCCCTTTTACATTGCTTGGTCTTCTCCACAGATAGCTTGAGCTTAACTTGGTTTATGGGCTCCATGTATGTGCTCGAGACAAGTGAGTGAGAGATAGGTCTTGCCCTGCTACGGGTAGTGTCTAAATCTCTAGGTGAAATTACAACAAGCTTAAATTCTTTATATTCACGAGGAAGATAATTTTCATACATATCAAATATAGCACTTATAGTTGTGTGCTTACGTCAAGTCTCAAAGCCTTCACGAGAAATACACCTTGCAAGGCCTTTGGACACAATTACAAAGCTTTTGGGAATTTTCAAAATTCTTTTGAGATGCTTCGATCACTTCTGCAGCAGATGGGAGCAGGCCCTTAAAGGATCTCGAATGCCTTTTGAAATTCCCGTGAGAAGGTAGACTTGCTAAGGGCTAAGGGCTTGGTGGTGCTACCCCGTGGGATGAGGGACTCTCTTAAGGCGGAGTTGATTGGCCGGCCAAAGACAGAGTTGGCGACACGTTCAAGCTTGAATGGTGCAAACCAAAGGGAGCTGCGTAGGAACAGGGGCTCCGAACCCGAAATAAGTCTCCAATACGATTTATCGCTGGCTCTGGTGTCCGCCCAGCTTACCAAAATAAGCTTGGTGAGACTTGATCCCGCACTTGATTGTGTGAAGTATCCCACAAAACTAATTTATAAACTCGGCTTTGCAGGGAGATGCAGACGCACAAAATGAGCACACACCCAATTATAGCATAATTTTGGGGAAGGCGATGAGGGGCTCCGGGGCTCGATTTGCAGAGTTTGAGGGCTCTACAGGAAGCTATCAAGGAGCATTTCAAATTGATGTGGGTGATACAAGAAGAAAATGAATTCGATGAGATTGATTGAAGAGACGAACCATGCAAAAATTGACACAAAAAACAATCTAAATGCAAATGTAAATTAAGGCAAACACTAATTTTATTCTAATCACGAGTTTCTCATATGGATGAGGGTAGTGGCTCGCAATGAATGTGTCCAAAATCCGTGAGATTTACAATGCGATTGTATAGCTTATTTGCTACTAATACTTAATGAAAAGAAGAGAAATCAAGTGAGGAATTAATTAGAGAATGCTAATCACTACACACAAATGCATTACAACAATCCTAGCTAGAAAACCATATAGCTATGATACCACTTGATGGGAATGAGATCATGCTAGCTAGGGTGGATGAAAGAGAAACATCATGCACACAAGTGAGTGCATGTAAGCTAGATTATCACTCAAGCGAATTAGGTTCCAACATCAATTAACTTGGACTCATAAACACGATCTTGAGTAGTTACTAAGCCATCACAAGCTCACCATAAACGAGAGAGAGAGAGAGAGAGAGAGAGAGAGAGAGAGAGAGAGAGAGAGAGAGAGAGAGAGAGATGTAATCCAAAATGAAATGGATTTTGTTTATTCATGAAATGAGCTTTAAGTAGCTCTATAACCCTGCACCAATACATTGAGATAATTCCACCTTTTCCCTCCTTGACTCTAGTACTCTAGGACAAAACTCACACCTTACAAAAGTTGGGTACACCATTTAGATACTTCGATAAATTTCTCATTATTGATTCTCAAGATCCTCTTTACTTTATGAACAATCAAACAATTTACCCTATCTGCCTTACCATTGAGAGAACGCAAGGCACACAAGCTAAGTTCCTTAACTTACAACTCTGCATTAGCAATGGAAAAAGCATCAAGCACCTCACAAACAAATATGATATCCTCCCATGCCCTATTATCGAATACTTGCAAGGGTCCATCAATCGACCATCAGATTGGGCACACAAGCTCATCCTATCACAACTTAAACCAATCCTTTTTTGCAATACATACCCCTCTCAAGCCGCTCGCAACATACGAGCACTCATTAAAGCATTTTGTAATAACGGATTCAAGAAGGCCAAGTTATGGAGAATGGTTAGAGGGCATCTATTGGAGCATGAATCATCCTCATACACATTCCAATTAAGTGAAGTCTTGGAACACCTAAAAATTGGAGGGCACTAGGACCCCTTAGGAGGCCTAGTGCCTCCTAAGATGGAATGGAAGAATTTCCTAGTGTGGGTGGAGGACGGTTCCTCCCTCTTGACACATATTGCCATCTACCCATTTGGTTTAAAGAGTAGCAACTCTATGGTGTGACCTTGGGCTAGTAGGCCGACATACACCCCTCTACAAAAATTAATAAGGGTATCTCAAGAGGAAAAGGAGAAAGAGGAAAGAGAGAACCGTACACTTATTTTAATTTGGGAATACCAAAGGCCCTAGTACTACATGGTAATTGACTCCCACTCCCGTCTCTTAAATAAGCAACTACACCACTCCCCTGAAAAGAAACTACCTCTTGGAGAGAAACCAAGAAATGGGAAGCACCTATAAAAGGTGCACAATTCCTACTCACTTTACAAGAGGAACATTCACTCAACAAGCTCCTGCCTTACTCACTTTCTACACATAACACAAGATGGACCCTACTAATCATGTGGCGTTTTACCTTAGGTACATGCATTTAAGTGACATCTATAACATGTAGGAGTTTTCTATGACACCAGCTTTGGACCCTTGAACAAACATACCCATGTTTTTTTGTGGGTGATGGTAGCAAGTAACGGGAAACTCCTCTCTCTTATGCCTTTACTTCAAGATAAACACCCCCCATTACTGGTTGAAAAATTCACCCTTCTTGTAACATGTTGCACCATGTAATTATAGAATGCAAAAGGCTTTTGGCTATTTTTTGCTCTCTAGTGCTTTTACTTGCAAAAAAATTACTCCTAAAGGTTATCTAATAACGTTCTCTCTCTCTCTCTCTCTCTCTCTCTCTCTCTCTCTCTCTCAAAAGTAGAAATGAAGAAAATCCAACTATACAAATATGATGCTTCTTTAGGATTCCAAGCATTGCAAGACTCCAAAATCAACATGGCATTTTGAGTTCATAAGTTGGTGCAACCAAAGTTGTTCGATGCTGGAAGGTGTGTTATGCTATGCAACAGATGCCAACAGGTGCAAGATAAAGGGCTAAAGCTAGTGTGAGAGACCTAGGCAGGCCATTGGCAGCAGAAATGTATGCCCAATGTGGTTTTTTAGTCCAGGAGGACTCCAGGCAGGGCCAAAATGAGTTGGCACACGAAAGTGTCTGAAATGTGCCCAAGAATGTAGTGTTTATACTCTAGATGCTCGTCTAGTAACACGTCCAACGAAGCCACAGTGGCTTGCAAATCACCGTTAGACCAAGAAGATGGGGATAGATGGCGAGGGTTGGTTTTAGCAGGTAAATGTGAAGTACTCAAGTTGTCGACCACATCAATCCTTTAAGATTGAGAATCGGGTCCCAGATGAGCAAGTTATGGGCAGTTGAAGGTTCGATGGGGGTTGGTTTTGAGCCGGTTTGACCACCTTGGAAAGAGTACCATCAATTGTTTTTGAAGCTCGACAACGTATGCGGTACTAGTGTTCAATACAAGGAGCTGCTCGTCAATTGGGTGCCTAGTCAATGAATTATGGCCCGATGGAATTTGGTTTAGGTAGTGGTGATGCAATGCCAAATGGTTTTCTCAATTTTTTGCGACCTAAAAGGAGGGCCTAGGGAGGTCAAATTGTGGCGATGTCGGTATGGACCGGGTCTACCAACGATGCTTCTCGACTCGGGGTCATGATCTCTGTGCATCATATGGCAATACAACAAACTGAGGAAAGAAATTAGTTTTTGCTAAGCCCTTTGAGGTTTTTTGGGGTCTTCTGAAGGGGAGGCCACCGTGGCCCGCCACATAGCATATGTAATGATCCCACATGGGATACTCAAAGGCAAGAGTGCATGGTATAAGACCTGCAAGGCGCACCCGCTATGGCTAGTGAAATGGAGAGGGAGAGCTCGTGGAGCCCGCTGGCAACGACCGCCGATGGGCGCGCAACCAGTTAATGATGTAGCAAACCCATGGGGGGTGTTGTTCCCGCACCAAAGAAGGGGCCTTTTTTATTAAGCAAAGGGGGAGTCTTTGGGTTGTTACGGAGCCGTAACAACCAAATGAGGCCTCAATCAAGTGCTTCACATACAAGTGGACTTAGAGGCTTGCCGAGGTGTCACCACCTTATCAAATTTGCTAAATGGGATGTAATAGAGGCGTCAAAAGTAGAAAATGAGTCCTTGACGGTCTGCACGAGCTAAGAAAAAACACCTTTTTGTTTTTCTTAAAGGTGAGAGTGCTTGATACAAGGGTCTTTCAGGTAAAATAGTGAAGAACTTTTGGCAGTCGTGGCGTTGGAAGCTATCGTTTGGAGAAGCCAAGGTGGAGGGAGCCTTTGGGAGTGAGGAAGGCAAAGTGCAAGAGGTGTATGGCCTACCATAGCACGATGGTGCTCTTGTAAAGAGGTCTCTTGAATGCGAAGCTCACCATTGCCCCCGTTTTTTTTTCGTCGATTCCCTGCTCCCTTTTCTTTTTCTACAGTATGCTTTGCCTATGTTCTTGGTTGCGATGTGGTTAGAGTGCGGCCCCGAACCGAGGTCCATGTGTGCAAATGGAGGGAGAGAGTGAGAGTGAGGTAGGTGTGTGTTAGTTGTGTGGAACAAAGCTAAGTGGGTGTGTCATGGGTTGGAGCTTTGCGCGGTGTGTGCGTGTGTTGGTACACCACGGCAGGTGTGTGTGAGTGAGATTGTGCGGATTTCGAAGGTGAATCCCATTGGATTGGGGTGTTGTGTGTATCATGGGCTATAGAGAGGCATGTTGTGTGTGTTCAGGATGTGTGCACCCTTCCCCCTTTCCAACGTCCAATGATAGAATTGCAACTAGTGTAGTAAGTTAATCATATTTTCTTGCACCATATAATGTATTTCCTTCAACCTTGCTGGCATTTCTTGCGACAAAGCCCTCTTGCTCTTGATCTTCGCTGAGTGTCTTCAATGAAGAGTCAAGCGCAAAACACTCATCCAACATCCTCTCCCAAATATCGTCTTCATGCTTGCAGTGACAATATTCATCTTTGGAGGCAATGTCACTTACATCCGTATGGAGGTTTCTATGCGGTGACTCTGAAGAAGTTCAAGGTTCATCAAGAGCTACCTCAATCAGAGTGTTTGCCTCTTGCCTTTCATACAAACTTTTCCTTGGAATTACTCACATCTCATGCAAATTTCTTTTGAGAATTGCACATTGAATCACTCTTCTTTAAAAAATGCAAATATGTTGAAGGACCACAGCACCCCATTCTATTTTACGGGACGCGCTTTCATGCAAATTGAGTGGTGGCAGACAATCAAAATTCATTTTGTTTCATCATGAGATTCCCACTTCTAAGGATGGAACATTGGTACCAATATGGCACCAATGTCCTGTACCATCAGTCCACAACAGTTTCCCCTTCGCCAATACCCCTTTAAAGCCAGGCGCCACCCTCCAACATGATATGCCCAACAAAACCCATCTCCACTCTTGTATCTCCAACTCCACCTCTCCTGGCCTCTTCCCTTACAAGTGCGGGCCGCATTTAGTGGTGATCATCCTATTGAAGATGGCCAAGGAAGTCCTGACCTTTGCCTTCAAGCCATCTGCGCACAAACCCAATTGCGCAGAGAGAGAGAGAGAGAGAGAGAGAGATCTACAAATTCAAATTCTACTTTTCATTCAAAATGTGTATTAATTACTGGTACATACTTAGATTTAGTCATTGGAATCTCCTGAGATTCTCATCTCTCACTCTCTCATTACGTATCTTATCGCCACCCAAAATTTTGAGAAACATGCTCGAACCCAAGCTGGATTGGGCATGACTCAATCAGGTCTAAGGCAACTACTATGGCAACCGCACGAACTGATAGCAGCACGCATTTTTATAGATATAAAACATGCCTCCATGTGTCCCGCCCACCGTCTTGACCTGTTGATGGTGCTGCTGCTGATGAGCGTCAATTCATGTTTCAAAAAATTTTCCAAGTTGCAACCACCGACGAGGGTCTCAGCCTGAATTTCAAAATGCTAAAAGAAAATTTCAAATATTTGAATAGTGTTTAGCATGGTAATAACCCCCATCCTATCACTACAATAGGCCATATTTGGTAAAACTCTTGCATGCATAGGAAAGGTGGTCCTAACCTAACTTGAGACAAAGCAAGAGTCCTCCATGATAGCATCAAGATTTGCTCTTCCCAGAGAGTCTCCACTCCATATAGTTGATAATTTTGTAGCAATTCTAGAGAAAGATGGCACTAGCTTACATAAAGGCACTAACAAGACTCTCTCTCTCTCTCTCTCTCTCTCTCTCTCTCTCTCTCTCTCTCTCTCTCTCTTTCCTACGACGTTAAAACTCTCTTCTTCTCAGGTGTGTGGGTGTGAATGTGTGCGCTAATAAAAAGAGGAAAATGGTATAACCTTTCTATCACCCAAGTGTGGGAAATTGGTTATGCCATTTCCCTCTTGACTAACAGGTCTTGAGTTCAACTCTCTTGGTAGGTTAGATCTTTAAGGTCTCTTGGGATAGTTTCCTACGATGTTAAAACTCTCTCTCTCTCTCTCTCTTTCTCTCTCTCTCTCTCTAGGTACATGTGGGTGAGACTGAGAGCAGAGATAGATAGATATCTTTACATTGCTATTTGCTACTTTCCCCCAAGTAGGTCAATATATGCACCACCCAAAGGATAGTCCCCCCTCTTCTATTTTGGATGATGACATTTGGGAGCTCTCTAGAGATGGTGACATCATCATTTTAGGGGACTTCAATGCTAGGACTGCTCATCATCAAACAATTTTTTATGATACTTCAAAGGAGATGCTGAGAGAGCTGGATGTTGCAGAGAGGGGCCTATCCAGACTATCAAAGGATGGGAGACATACTGAGTATGGACGACACTTGATAGACATCGGGACCGCACATGGATTGGTCATTTTGAATGGCCTGCAGAGATTTCTTGATGCAAGGGGTTTTACATGCTTTCCACACAAACATGGAGCCAGCACAATGGATTATGTCATGACACAACCGAGTCTCATCTCCGGGGGGGATGCAACGTCACTTGGATGCTTTGCATAGGAAATTTGTTTGTCTGTCAACCTTGGTAAAACCAAGGTCATGGTATTTAATACCACCCCGCAGTGGATCAGGAGGTCAACGCTGCATTCACATACGGCCAAGAGCAATGGAGTATACAAATACTTACACTTACCTTGGAGTGGTTTTCAATGGACCAACATTTTCATTGAGGAGAGTGATAGAGACTAGACTGACCAGAGCCCATGCAACATTGGGTACATTGGAGAGGATGGGTTCACATGTTCAGTTTCAGGAGCCTCAGACGCATTGCTCTATGGAGCTGAGATTTGGGGACCGTCATTGCACCATCACGGGAGGACAGATCGCACTCGTGGATGGGGGGACATGGAGAAGCCACTAGTCTCTATGATCTCACAGCTCATTGGAGCGAAGGCTTCAGTACCATGTGCCATTATCCGGGCAGAGCTAGCTGTTCCCCCATCAGTGGTGGAGGCGCTCACTAGAACCGTCTCCTTCATACACCGCATGTGCAAACTTGCTAGAGACAGATATGCTCGCCTTGCACTTGAGTCCTCTCGACAGTTAGCCATGCAAGGAGATACAACATGCTAGTATGGGGAGATAACATCACAATTTCAAGCGCATGGGTTCAACATAGACAAATTGCCCCCCTTCCAGTACTCACTGGATGCACCCTCTCTGACTCTTACACATTCTGAGATCACCAGGCTCATCCACAGGGACCTAACTCAACTAGACACCAAGAGGACATGGATAGAACCAGCATAGGAGTTGGACACGAAGATGGATTTCTATAGAGAGCATCTTCTCCAACTTACAAAGGACGGTTTTGAGACGAGGCCCAGATACATGGACACCCACTTGTCACATGGGATACAATGTGCTATTGGCCAGATACGCACATCTTCACACCAACTACGGATCGAGATTGGGAGATACAATGGAGTCCTAGCAAAGGCAAGGACATGCCTCTCGTGTGACATGGGAGCTTGAGATAGAGTTGCACTACACATGCCACTTCCACTACTTGTTCAGAGGGGGCTTCGGATCACTCTCCAGAGTCATGCGGTACAACGATCAGAGATGCTTGGATCTGTTTTTGCTCGAGCTACGTAGACACAGAGAGAGCTTGATGAGGGGAGAGGCTAGCGAGTCTCAGAGACGGTTCACAAAATTCTTTAGAGCAGACATTGGACACCTAGAGGAGCTACTACCACAGGAAAGCTCGTCGCATCACACCAGAGGCACATTGATCGATCGAGCGACCGAGTTAGGGAGATCCAAACACTCATGACTGTGGAGGACTACACAACATCAACGGAGGCTGCATCAAAGGATTCATATCACTTTGACCCAACATGCGGGACGCCTGGTCAGGCTATTGACCATGGAGGAGATTGATGAGATCTACCAACAACCGATGCTGGATCTTTTGTGATTTAGCTATCCCTCCTAACTACTTAGCTCGCATCTAACAGTCTAAGATTTTTTTGTTGTTTTTTGTTACCTTGACTTTGTATCAGATCCACCACATTCTAACTTTCTAATCTCATAGGTCACTTTGGCCTTTTTAAAGACGTTAATATAACATTTCATTTCATTCTCTCTCTCTCTCTCTCTCTCTCTCTCTCTCTCTCTCTCTCTCTCTCTCATAACAGGTCTTGAGTTCAACTCTCCTTGTCGGATAGATCTTTTAAGGTCTCTTGGGATAGTTTCCTACGACGTTAAATTCTCCTCTCTTCTACTACTTCTTCTCTTTGAATCTACCTCTCTATAGACAAGGTGTCTCAATACAACCCAGACTTGCCTTGCCTTTTGCCCTTTGCATTGATTTTAAAAGCCTCAAAGTAGTGTGCTTGCACCCTATCTTCTCATAGAAATTTATAAGCATCATTAATGGAAAAACACCGGGGCAAGGTTGGACAAATGTGCACGTACACATGGAAATAATCAGAATTTTCTCTTAAGAGCTATAAATAAAGATTCAACTCTGTTGGACACCATCATCCTGTACCAATATACCGAGCTTGGAACTTCAAAGAGTTCAGCGTGCAAGATTTTAAAAATGAGCTCAAATGTACAACAGAGAGTTTACATTTTGCACCTATCAAATGTGGAAACCCATCTTGGTTCCAACAACTACATAATACAATCAGCTGCCATGTGGGCGAACCTTTCATTGGCGAGGTGTCTATCAACTGACAAAGACTGAAGCCTTGCAAGCCTGCCACTATATATTCAAGGTTGTGCGGCCATTCATCACCTTGAAAATTGCCATTGCGAATGGATACTCCAATATTGAGACCGCACTCCTTCAAGAACACCAAACTTGATTTGCTTCCATTCGATTTTGCTTCTTTTTGGGTATGCCCCTACATCTACCCATACCAAATTTTTCCCATCTTGAATATATTACAGACCTCAGACTTGGATCCAGCCAGAAAGCCTATGTTTGCGCATTTGGCCTATTTCCAGCAAGAATGAGCGATATTTCCAAACCTCTACTGAAGGCTTGATTGAAAAGAAGCCTGGTTTGAAAGGTTGATACAAATGGGAACCAAGAAAGGAAGGCAATGGGAAGGAAGATGACCATGCCCATTGCTGCATCATAGAACCGAGCAATTGCGCGGAATGATGACCATAGGCCCAAGGCCTTGACACGGCCCTTCCATGCAATTCCAATCTGTGCAAAAAAGGTATTTAAGATATGTTTAATATAAACAGGTGACCAAGCTCTGCATTGATATGTATCTTACTTAGACTTACAGAGAGAATTCCCCAGCCAGTAGGAATAAGAGCCAACAAGCTCGCAAAAACATCTCCGACAGTTAAGGATGTGACAGCAACAACAGCCACAAGAGCACCGATAAGTGAGATAAAAAGCGAGCCTTGGATAAATCGGAGGAGCATTTGAAACCTCACCGAGGCCTTGGAATTGAATGAAAAAACCTGAAGAAAGTAATAACCTCAGTATGAGAAGGCCTGGATCTATCTGAGTCTGGCAGATTTATCATACCAGAAGTTCACGTCATGTATTCACTTTCATAGAATCTGCAAAACACCATGCTTGCACAAAAATAGGAAGCATGGGCCAAACATTACCTTAGAGATGAGAACGACCCCAACAAGAACAAGCCATGATAATCCATACACCTGCAGAACAAACAAATCACATGAAGTGCTCACACTGAAAATGGCGAACTAACATTTGTTTTGATGACTATATACAAGAAAATTTTCTTACAGTCAAGCTTGTATTCTGATCTACTGCTTTTAACTGGTAAACCACTCCATATTGGAAAAAAAAGAAACGCAGGCTCAAGATGGTCTCCAATATCCTTCCTCGATTATGTCGGATATGTCCCTGGAAAATCAAAGAGGCAAATCTCTTAAAGGAGACCCAAATGCACCCATAGTTGTTTTGGACCAGCTCAACAAGAAGCTAATGGGCCACTGTCCACTACACAACATGCTGGTTGTGAGTGCTCCCCAGAATGTTAGCTAAGGAAGTCTTCATACAATTTTACAAGGCTAGCTGTTTAGCGTCCATACATGACACAACACTTGAAATTCATTGCAACAGCGGCACATGCTTCATGAAACTAGAAACGCCCTTATCAAAATACTCACAAAACAGAAGGCACAAAAACAATGAAAAGACGAAAACCATGACGCATTTCTTGCACAGGTAATATGTCCAAAGGAAATCTACAATATCGCCCAGTTGAGAGCCGCCACCCCAAAATATACCGCGGGGGCAGTTAGCGACAAAAACAACAGTCATAATTGGGTTAAGGAGCAGTGTCCAGCAAGAACACCAGGGCATAGTTGCCAAGAAATTCAACTCTTAACTCACTACACTTACGAACGTTAAGAAACTTTTCTGAAGTGTTTCAGAGTGAAAGGGAATAATGCCTTCCGTTATGCTTCAAGTGTTACCTACTCAGGCACCCAGTTGCCAAGAAACTTATGAAACGTTTCTAACATTTCGAAACTTCTCTCAAAACGTTTCGAAGGTGATGTCACATATTGTTTTCTCAACTCAAGGTGGGTTTTGGACTCTATCCTAGTCTTTATGAGTAGGCTTGCATCAAAGCGTTATATAAATAATCTTTGCACATGCATATTTATGGCTTGTCACTCATAGTTGTTGACATGGTGTTTCTTAATCTAGCAAAACCGTTTCGAAACTTTTGAAACCTGTTCAATACGAAACGTTATCCCTCTTAGTGGTTGTTCTCGCTAGATAGTTTTACGACCTCACTTGTGGCACGTTTCCACCACCGTCTCCTGTATTTCACAATTGGAACCATTACGCTTACCCAAAGTATCCCCCAACACCACCAGTTGTCACAAAGTGATGACGTGGCAAGCCCAATTGGAACAAAAATGGCCGAGTGGACAAGAGAAACTCGAGAACTAAACTGAGGACTTTCGAGCATCAACCGTGGTGCCCAACCCTAACCAAAAAAGAAAAAAACCTCAAAGGCTTGAACTCTGGCAGACAACGCATTGACTGCTAACGTGGCAAGGCTGTATGGAATACCGCAAATCGCACTGTTGTGCTGACGTGGTAGGCTGTACAGATTTCGGCAAATTACGCTACCAGCTTTTGCAACTTTCAGCGCTAGCTTTTGGGGCTCTGCTTCTAGGCAACCCTTGTACTGTTTATAAAGAACCCTTGGAGCTTCACTCTGTAGAGCATCTCGATGCAAAGTCTGAGAGTAGAGGACCCTCGGGAGTTGTACCGTGATGTAAGCAATAATGAAGAAATACCGAAAGGGATGCCAGTATTTGGGGTTAGTGTCACAAACTGGTGACGTGGTAGGGCCCCGAACTCCCGTGAAATGCGCCGATAGGCTGACGTGGCAGCAGGCCAGTAGAAATCCGGCCGGAAAACACGTTGACAGGTGACGTGGTAGGTAGTACGGACTTCCGCAATATCTGTTGAGATGTTGACATGGCACAGTACGGATTTCCGGAAATTGCGATGCTGCTTTTGGCTGAATTACCATTGGCTACTTTTGGAGAAGATTGCTTTTAAGTTTTGAAGTGAAAGCTTTTGGGGCAGTAAGCTTTTGAGTTGAGATTTTGGGGCTCTGCTTTTTGGGCAACCCTTGTAACAATAAAAAGGTCTTTTGGGCCTCATCACTCAGAGCATTTGGTTGCAGAGTGTGAGTGTGAGTTCCCAAGGACTTCCTTGTACTTTGCACACAGATTAATATAAAAAGAAATACCGAAAGGGGCGCTAGCTTTGGGGCCAATACCTCTTGGCACGGAACTATGCCGGGCCGTGTCGTCTTCTGTGAACTGTTCCAAAGTGAATCTCTGCTATGTTGCGGTAGAATCTTGAATTGGGGTGTCCAAGTTTGTTACAATTGTATTAGAGCGCGGCCGATTTCTCTTATCCTTTTCTCGCGACACTTAAGAATCAATCGACTTCTTTTGCATCTGCTAATGCGGGAGGAGATCACGAAGAAGATTTTGATGATTTAACAGAGGAAGAGTACGGACCACCTCGGCCTACTCAGTACGAACTTCAAGAGATGGAACATCGACATCAGGTTGACGAGTGCACAAACCCTTTGTGAGGGTCGATAGCGTGAGGTTTTCTTGAGCACTCCCCTAGGGGACTTCAATGCCTGAACGGCCAACTCTCAGACAGTCTTCTACGACACTTCAATTGAGATGCTTAGAGAGCTGGATGTGGGTGAGTTGGGGCTTGACAGATGCTACATGACAAAGAGCAGACGGAGTATGGGACATACCTCACGGAGATGACAACTGCACATGGGTTAGCCATACTTAATGGCTTACAACAATTTCCTGGAGCAGTCGATTTCACATGCTTTCCACACAGACACGAGGCCAGTACAGTGGACTATGTTATGGCACAACCGAGCTTTATTCCTTGTATTCAGTATTTCATAGTGGGAGCTAGACCAGTGGGCGTAGCAGTGGATCATGCACTTTTGACATTTTCTGTTTCATTTCAGTATAGTACAACCTAGACCTCAGGAGGTAGGTCACATACCCATTATACATTTACACCAGAGACTGACTTAGTTTATACAGAGGAGATCTATTGCCGTATATGCACAGCTGGTCCTGGCCTCTGAGTGGAGGAGTGCACCACTTTACTAACTGAGACACTCCATGGTGCAGCATCAGAGACATACCCACACACTCAGCTGGTCGAAGGCAATATTCTGGGAGCATGCCCCATAATAATTGGTATGATGAGGCGTGCAGAGAGATGAGAGCCAGCTTCAGAGGGATCTTCTTTTAGAGTCATCACTTACAAACAATCTCGGATTGCTTCCCAACGCCTTGTGCGACGGAAGAAATGAGCTTACTTGGCCCAGATGGAGCGAGGCTTGTATCAGCTATTCTTGAGTAGAGACTCAAGAGAGGCATGGCGATTCTTTCATGAGCACTCCCCTCCACCAGTGATTACTTCTCCTAATGTGTGGGGCCAGTATGCCTCATCGTTATATATGGTTCTCGATAGGACCCCCTTCCAGATCCTACAGAGCCATGCCCATTTACCAGCACCTTCTTTACCACTGAGATGGTAAAGAGAGCCATTGACAAGATGAGGACCAGCAGGGCATATGATCATGATGGTCTAGTAGCAGAGCACTTTACACATGCTAGAGATATGTTGGTAGAGGTTCAATCGTGCCATGTGTGAGGGGTTACTTGAGACTTGGAGGTTGTCTACTATTGTGTTTATCTTCGAAGTAGGTGATCCTACAGAGCTTGGGAATTACCACACTATTATGGTTGGGCACACATTGGCACGGTTGTATGCATCCATTCTTGAGCAGCGGTTGAGTAATTGGGAAGAGGGTGAGGGTGTACGAGCAAAGGGGCAGGCCGGTTTCAGGAGAGGTTTCTCCACTCTTGATCATATTCTGACACTCAGAGCCATCATTGAGGAGGGCAGGTCACATGGGAGACGGATTATTGTAGCTTTGTGGATTTCCGCAAAGCATTTGACATGGTACCGAGAGCTCGATTGATGCGTAGACTGCAGGAGATGGGGGTGCCCATAGTGTTGATTTGGGGGATTATGGCTACATACACATCAGTGATGGGACATGTACGCACTCCGGAGGTGATATCTGATTTAGTTCACTCCACCATTGTGGTGAAACAGGGTTGCCCATTGTCTCCTACTCTATTTGGTATGTATGTTGATGAGGTGTCTGAGTACTTTGACAGAGAGGGTGATAGAGATGCCCAGCTGGCAGGGACGTGGATCCCATTGTTGTTATATGCTGATGATATTGTATTGATCTCTGACTCACCAGAGGGAATACAACGACAGTTCGATGCATTACACAAATTTGCAGAGGATAGTGGATTGTCTGTAAACCTTGGTAAAACCAAGGGTATGGTGCTTAACACCACACCATAGTGGATCACGAGATCAGCACCGACTTTCACATATGGTAAAGAGATTGTAGAGTATACAGATGCATACACTTACCTTGGGGACAAGGTTATGGCTCTTTGATACCTTAGTAGCCTCAGCTATGTTGTTTGGAGTGCAGACATGGGGACCTTCTGTAGGCCAGGATGGTTGGAGACGTATGGAGAGGCCCTTGGTATCTATGATCTCTCGACTGATCAAAGCCAAGGCCTCCGTACCCCACGCTATCATTCGAGCAGAGCTAGCTGCCCCTCCTATGGAGATTGAGGCGCTTACCAGACCAGTCTCCTTTGTGCACAGCTTGTGGGATACTACTAGAGACAGATATGTTAGACTGGCCCTTGAGTCTTCCAGACAGTTAGCTCTTTAGGGGGATACTTCATGCTGGTATGCACAGATAATATTTATGGTTTCAGAAGCATGGTTTCACCACGGACAGGCTGCCCCCTTTCCAGTACTCTCTTCAGGCACCCTCGATGTCTCTTACACTGGTGGAGATTACTAGACTCATTCGTCAGGACCTGATCCCGCTGGATAGCAGGAGGACATGGATAGAGCCGCCACAGGAGTTGGGCACGAAGATGGCTTCCTATAGAGACCATCTTCTCCACCTCACGGGAGATGGATTTGTGATTCTGCCCAGCTACATGGACACACATATGTCGCATGGTTTGCGGTGTGCGATTGGTCAAATACGCACATCCTCATATCAACTGGAGATTGAGACTGGTAGATTTAGAGGGATACCAACAGACAACACGATATGCCGCTTATGCCAATTAGAGCCAGAGACAGAGCTACATTACATATGTCATTGCACAGTGTACTATGAGATACGGGGCTGTTTCCATTGCTTATCTCGAGAGGGTTTCAGCCCTTTCTCTAGGGTCATGAGTTATGAGGATCAGAGATGTCTTGGGCTATATCTACTTGAGTTACAGACATATATAGACACGTTACTGGGGAGAGATAGAGAGAGACAGTCCCAAAGACAAATTACAGATTTCTTTTCACTAGATATGGGACAGCCAGAGGAGCAGTCATCATTGCAGAGCTTGGCCCACACTCATTCGACCACTACCGGCAATCTCATCGACCGAGCACTGGAGCTACGGAGATCCAGACGGCCATGATTGAGGAGAGGGGCTACACAGCATCAACGGAGACTACAACAGAGGATTCCAGCCACACTCTCGATATATCCAGAGTGCAGATAAGGATGGATTCTAGTAGTAGTATCTAGTTCTTTTGTACCCAGACATGGTATTAGATTCAGCATTTTGTAACAGATTGGTCTCATAGGTCATTTTGGCCTTTTGAAGACGTTAATATAACATTTCGTTTCATATCTCTCTCTCTCTCTCTCTCTCTCTCTCTCTCTCTCTCTCTCTCTCTCTCTCTCTCTACTCCCCTCCCATATTGTCTTCACATTGTACTGCTTAGTTTAGGATCCCGCACTACTTATATTTTGTTATCCTAGTTTAATTTATTTTGTTAATCTGACTTTGTATCAGATACACTGCATTGTAACTTTTTGGTCTCATAGGTCACTTTGGCCTTTTGAAGACGTTAATATAACATTTCATTTCATTTCTCTTCACGTATGGTCAAGAGATTGTGGAGTATACAGATGCATACACTTACCTTGGGATAGTCTTCACTGGGCCGAGGTTTTCTTTGGGGAGAGCAGCAAAGACTAGACTAACCAGAGCTTATGCGGCCTTGGGAGGCTTGGAGAGGATGTGTTCGCAGGTTCAGTTCCAGGAACCTCGGACAAAGTTATGGCTCTTTGATACTTTAGTAGCCTCAGCTATGATGTATGGGGTAAAGGTATGGGGACCTTCTGTAGGCCAGGATGGTTGGAGACGTATGGAGAGGCCCTTGGTATCTATGATCTCCCGATTGATTAGAGCCAAGGCCTCCGTACCTCACGCGATCATTCGAGCAGAGCTAGCTGCCCCCCCCTTGGAGATTGAGGCGCTTACCAGATCAGTGTCCTTTGTGCACAGCCTATGGGATACTACTAGAGACAGATATGCTAGATTGGCCCTTGAGTCTTCCAGACAGTTAGCTCTACAGGGGGACACTTCATGCTGGTATGCACAGATGACTTCATGGTTTCAGACGCATGGCTTCACCATGGACAGGTTGCCCCCTTTCCAGTATTCTCTTCAGGCACCCTCGCTGTCTCTTACACGGGTGGAGATCACTAGACTCATTCGTCAGGACCTGATCCAGCTCGACACCAGGAGGACATGGATAGAGCCGCCTCAGGAGTTGAGCACGAAGATGGCTTTCTATAGAGAGCATCTTCTCCACCTCACAGGAGATGGGTTTGTGATTCGACCCAGCTACATGGACACACATATGTCTCATGGTTTGCGTTGTGCCATTGGTCAGATACGCACATCCTCACATCAGCTCGAGATTGAGACTGGTAGATTCAGAGGGATACCAGCAGACAGCAGGATATGCCGATTATGCCAGAGAGAGCCAGAGACAGAGTTGCACTACATATGTCATTGCACAGTGTTCTATGAGATACGAGGGCGTTTCCACTGCTTATTCAGAGAGGGTTTTGGTACTCTATCTAGGGTCATGAGTTATGAGGATCAGAGATGTCTTGGACTATATCTACTTGAGTTACACAGGTATAGAGACACTTTACTGGGGAGAGCTAGAGAGAGGCAGTCCCAGAGACACATTACAGATTTCTTTTCACTAGATATGGGACAGCCAGAGGAGCAGCCACCACTGCAGAGCTCGTCCCACACTCATTCGACCACTACTGGCACTCTCATCGACCGAGCATTGGAGCTACAGAGATACAGACGACCGCGACTGAGGAGAGGAGCTACACAGCATCGACGGAGACTACAACAGAAGATTCGAGCCATACTCTCTCGACATCCAGAGTGCAGATGAGGATGGATCCTCACCATTTCTTCCATCTTTGTTTCACACACTGTTACATCCAGTTTACCGGGTACCTATTGTATCAGCTGCTACACCCACGTAGTTTTAGATTGTAGTAGTAGTAGTAGTATTTTGTTCCACTTCTAGTTCTTTTCTAGTTCTTTTGTACCCAGACATGGTATTAGATTCACTATTTTGTAACTGATTGGTCTCATAGGTCATTTTGGCCTTTTGAAGACGTTAATATAACATTTCATTTCATTTCATTTCTCTCTCTCTCTCTCTCTCTCTCTCTCTCTCTCTCTCTCTCTCTCTCTCTCTCTCTCTCTCTCTCTCTCTCTCTCTCTCTAGCTCGACATGCAAGACGCCTTACCAGAGTACTAACCATAGAGGAGGTCGATGAGATCCGACAATGACCAATGAGAAATTTCATCTGAACCCACAAACACCCCCCCCCCCCCCACCCCCAATTTCCTTTCTCCTTAGCGTCTTAGTGTTAGTTCTTTGTACCTTTGTAATTTCCATACTCAGACATGGTATCAGATTCACCAATTGTAACTTTTTTGGTCTCATAGGCCATTTTGGCCTTTTGAAGACGTTAATATAACATTTCATTTCATCTCTCTCTCTCTCTCTCTCTCTCTCTCTCTCTCTCTCTCTCTCTCTCTCTCTCTCTCTCTCTCTCTCTCTCTCTCTCTCTCTCTCATTTAGCTATCCCACCTAGCTGGATCTTTTGTGATCTATGATTTAGCTATCCCACCTATCTGCTTAGATCAAAGTGCCTAGCTGTTTGAGATTCCATAGCATTTTATTCTGTCATTTTATTTTGTCATTGCCATTTTTGTTACTCTGACTTTGTATCAGATCCACCACATTGTAACTTTCTGGTCTCATAGGTCATTCTGGCCTTCTGAAGACGTTAATATAACATTTTATTTCATCTCTCTCTCTCTCTCTCTCTCTCTCTCTCTCTCAAAGTGGCTGCCTGGAACTGTAATGGATCCATGCGTCTTGATGTGGGTGCTTTTGAGGATAGCTTTACTGGAAGAGACATCATCTTCTACTCTGAGACACACCCGGCCCCTGGGCAATCCATGCCTCACATCAATGGATACAGATGGGAGACAGCTTACAGATAGGAGACACGCTCAGAACACAGAGGACGGGGCTCGGGGGGTGTGGCAGTGTTTTTTAGAGAGGACTTGCAGCCATTGATACATATAGCCCGTAGGGATGAGCAGGCTAGGTACATGTGGGTGATATTGAAAGCAGAGACGGGCAGATATCTCTACATTGCTATTTGCTACTTTCCCCCGAGTACGTCGGGCTATGCATCACCCAGAGGACAGTCCCCCTTTTCTATTTTGGATGATGACATATGGGAGTTCTCTAGAGATGGTGACATTATCATTCTAGGGGACTTCAATGCTAGGACTGCCCATCACCATACAGTGTTTTATGATACTTCAGAGGAGATGATGAGAGAGGTAGATGTTGTAGAGACGAGCCTGTTCAGACTATCACACGATGCAGAACATACCGAGTATGGACGACACCTGATAGATATGGGCACCGCAAATGGATTGGCCATCTTGAATGGCCTACAGAGGTTACCTGCTTCGGGAGGTTTCACATGCTTCCCACACAGACATGGAGCCAACACAGTGGACTGTCATGGCACAACCAAGCCTCATCTCTAGTATTCAGGACCTCATGGTTGGACCCAGACCTGTTGGTGTGGCAGTGGATCATGCTCTTATATCGCTGACCATTTCTTTCCAATTTAGTGTAGCACACAGGCTACGGGCAGCACCCCCTACTCGCTACACCTTCACGCGGGAGACAGACTCTGTCTACATAGATGGAATCTACAAACGCCTGTGCACAGAGGAACCAGGGCAACCTCTGGAGGAGCTTACTACTATACTGACACAGACACTACATGATGCAGCAGCAGCAGAGGCATACCCACATACCCAGCCTGAGCAGAGACGTCGTTCAGGGAGCATGCCCCAGAACAGTTGGTATGATGAGGAATGTCGGGACACTAGAACTAGACTTCAGAGGGAGCCCTCACACATGGCACAGTTAAACATAACTGCTAGAAGCTCTTGTAGTAAATCTCTCGCATGCATGAAATGCTCAGCCACTAAGCCATCATGATCATATGCTCTCCCAGTCTTCATCTTGTCAATGGCCTTCCTCACCATCTCAACGGTGAAAAAAACACATGTGTGCGGGCATGGATCGGGGGGGGGGGGTCGGGAAGGGGGGTCTGCTCAGGAACTGTGTACAAAGATGATGCATACTGGCCCCAGGCCTCTGTAGAACTGATGGTAGGGGGGGAGGAGTGTTCATGAAAGAGCCTCCACGCCTCACGTGAGTCCTGACTCAAGAATAATTGGTATAGATCCTGCTCTAGGCGGGCTAGGAATGCCCTCTTCTTCCGCCGCACTAGGCGTCGGAAGTCAATCTGTGACTGCCTATAAGTGATGTTCCCCAAAAGCACCTCCCTGATACCTGGATTGGAGCCTATCTACTATTGTACCTATCTTCAAGTCGGGAGACCCTATGGAGCCTGGGAACTATCGCACCATCATGATTGGACACACACTGGCACGGTTCTACGCATCTATTCTTGAGCAGAAGCTGAGTAGCTGGGCAGAGAGGGAGGGGATGTGTGCAGCCGGGCAGGCAAGTTTCAGAAGGGGTTTTTCTACTCTTGACCATATCTTGACACTCAGAGCCATCATTGAAGAGGGTAGATCGCGTGGGAGACGGATCTATTGCAGCTTTGTGGATTTGCGTAAAGCATTTGACACAGTGCCCAGAGCGAGATTGATGCGCAGATTACAGCAGATGGGAGTATCCACAGAGCTCATTTGGGGGGTCATGGCATTATACAAGTCAGTAGTGGGGCATGTACGCACTCCAGAGGGTCTATCCACACCGGTTTACTCCACTGTTGGGGTGAAGCAGGGCTGCCCGCTCGCTCCTACTCTATTTGGTATGTATGTAGATGAGGTTTCTGACTACATTGAGAGAGATGGTGATAGAGGTGCACAGTTGGCGGGGACATGGATTTCACTACTGTTATATGCTGATGATATTGTTTTGATCTCTGACTCTCCGGAGGGGATGCAACGTCACCTGGATGCTTTGCATAGGTTTGCCCAAGAAAGTGGTTTGTCCGTCAACCTTGGCAAAACCAAGGTCATGGTATTTAAAACCACCCCACAGTGGATCAGGAGGTCAGCGCATGCTTTCACATACGGACAGAAGGTGGAGTATACCGATGCTTACACTTACCTTGAGTGGTTTTCAGTGGGCCAGCATTTTCATTGAGGAGGGCAGCACAGACTCGATTGACCAGAGCCCATGCAGCATTGGGTAAATTGGAAAGGATGTGTTCACAGGTCCAGTTTCAGGAGCCTCGCACGAAGCTCTCGCTCTTTGACACTTTGGTGGCTTCTATATTGCTCTATGGAGATGAGATTTGGGGACCTTCACTGGACCATCACGGGAGGACAGGCCGAAGTGATGGATGGGGGGACACGGAGAAGCCTCTGGTCTCTATGATCTCGCGGCTCATTAGGGCCAAGACTTCAGTACCACGTGCTATTATACGAGCAGAGCTAGCTGCCTCCCCACTGGTGGTTGAGGCGCTCACAAGATCGGTCTCCTTCATACACCGCATGTGGGAACTCCCCAGAGACAGATATGCACGCCTTGCACTTGAGTCCTCTCCACAGTTAGCCGTGCAGGGAGATACAACATGCTGGTATGGGGAGATGACGTTATGGTTTCAGGCGCATGGGTTCAGCATAGACAAATTGCCTCCTTCCCAGTACTCACTGGATGCGCCCTCTCTGACTCTTACACAATCCGAGATCACCAGGCTCATTCGCCAAGACTTGACCCAGCTAGACACCAAGAGGACATGGATACAACCAGTACAGGAGCTAGGCACGAAGATGGCTTTCTAAAGAGAGCATCTCCTCCAGCTTACGGAGGATGGTTTTGTGACGAGGCCCAGATACATGGACACTCACCTGTCTCATGGGGTGCGATGTGCTATTGGCCAGATACACACATCTTCACACCAGCTGCGGATCGAGACTACTGGGAGATACAACGGAGTACCAACAGAGGCCAGGACATGCCCCTGTGTGACATCGAGCCTGAGACAGAGTTGCACTACACATGCCACTGCCCCGTCTACTACGAGATACGAGGCCGCTTCCATTGCTTGTTCAGAGAGGGCTTTGGACCATTCTCTAGAGTCATGTGGTACAAGGATCAGAGATGCCTGGGTTTGTTTTTGCTCGAGCTGCGCAGACACAGAGAGAGCCTAATGAGAGGAAAGATTAGCCAGTCTCAGAGACAGATCACAGACTTCTTTAGAGCTGCCACTGGACACCCGGAGGAGTTGCTACCACAACAGAGCTCGTCACTTTACACCAGAGGCATACTGATCGAACGAGCAACTGAGCTTGGGAGATCCAGACGCCCACGACTGCGGAGGACTACACAACATCGACAGAGGCTGCATCAGAGATCCAGGTCACTTTGGCTCGACATGCACAATGCCCAGTCAAACTACTGACCATGGAGGAGATTGATGAGATAACGCCAGCGACCGATGTTGGATCTCCTATGATCTACCTATCCCAGCTAGCTGCTTTAGCTGCTTAGTCCACACCCAGCAGTCTAGGATTCCATAATATTTTATTTTGTCATTTTGTCATGTTGTTACTCTGACTTTGTATCAGATCCGCCACATTGTAACTTTCTGGTCTCATAGGTCACTTTGGCCTTTTGAAGACGTTAATATAACATTTCATTTCATTTCTCTCTCTCTCAAATTGGCACCTGTTCTTCTTCCCACCATGCTTCCCAGCTCTCTTCTGATTTCACACCAACACCACCTCTATATAACAACCAGCCCATCCAGTCATCCAAATCATCTACAGTCCTGAAAGCAGCACCAAGAATCATTTGATCAGCCAACCGTCCCATATAATAAAATCACATAAATAGAGATTTGCATAAGGACGTTTACTTTTGCCATTCAAAACCCGATGGATTGAAAATATACGGAGCAAAAAGCCAAGACAGTGCAAGAAACCAGCTGCTGAAACTGAGAAGAATGTAGCTTGTGGTAGAGTCTTCAAAACCATAGGCAAGGTACACAATTAACAACATAGCAATCTCAAGCCTGCAGTAAAATGTAACCAGGCACGATGTTGTTAGTATTGTGAATCTAAAAGAATTGACCAGAAAGGCACCTCCAGTTAACCAGATCACTTACGCTTTCACAAAATGACTGCGAGAGTATAGTCTATAATTTTCAGCAAACTTCACATGCGTAACTACAAATCCTCTTCCAGTTGAACGATACTGCGTGATCCCAAGATATAAGGGAGTGAAACAGCCAGAAAATGAAATGTCACAGAGCAATTAGTCCTTACTTTAGCACCACCATGAAGAATTGTTCGGCCGAAGTAGTGTGTTCGTGTACCGAGTGAAAAGGTGAAAAAAACTGAGCAAAGCTGGAGTTGCATAGTTATAAAGCTAACAATTGCCTGAAAACGACCAGTAAATCAATTAGAATATAACATCATTCACGTGGGAGATTCTCCATTAAAAGAAAACGAGATCAATGTAATTGACAATGCTGTCTCTCAGAAGACCTTCAAAACTCCTTGCTCAAGTATAAAACCCATAAGCATTGGAATAGCTGTGAAGACACCAATCTGAAACAGAAATTGTGTGTCAAGAGCACTCTGCAAAGCTCTGTTATTCATTATCACTGCTTCCTCTTCCAAAGCCCTCCCAACACCCGATAGAGCCTGTCCAGATTATCAAAAACTTTATTATGGAAAGCTTTTGTCCAGCACATATTCACTACTGAGCATATCAACACTAGCTAGCCCTTACCAAATATGCCTTCCCATACAGGAACACGTAGACAACCAGAACAGTCATCTGCAAACACCAGTAACTAATCAAATTACCAGCAATATGCAATAGAACATAGTGGCCAATATAGATAATAGCAGAAAACTATGAAAAAAAGAGCAGAGTAACTACAAATTTAAGAACTTCTATTACAACAGGATCACTTCATTAAGCATTTTTTTTTTCTTGAAGGATGAGATTGTAACACTTCTTCTATTTTCTGAGTTTTCATTTTCCAATTAGCCACACGAATAAGAACTCCCCCCCCAAAACAAACTTGGACACCCAAGTCAAGATTCTACCACAACAAAACAGAGATTTAATTCAAAAACGTTCACAAGAAACGACATGGCCCGGCGTAGTTCCGTGCCAACAGGTATTGGCCCCAAAGACTGGCGCCCCTTTCGGTATTTATTTTTATATTAATGTGTGCAAAGTACAATTGAGCCCGCGGGTGCTCACTCTCAATCTCTACGTCCAGATGCTCCGCAGAGTGAGGGCTTTTATTCTTACAAGGGATGCCCAAGAGCAAAGCTCCAAAAACTTAAACTCAAAAGCAGTAATCGCCAAAAGCTAGTAACGCGATTTGCGAAAATCCGTACAGTCAGCCACGTCAGCAACCGCTTTGCTTTATTTTAATGCCCCTAGTGTCACTTTGGGCCCCTCGGCAATAATCCCTAAAGTTGGGACAACTTTATTAGGGAGTCTGTATGTGTCCGAGCACTGCCACGTCAGACAAACCCCCACCCCCACCCCCAACCTTTTTCCCCTCTTCTATTGCCTCCCTCCCCCCCTCTCTTGGGTGGATGTTATCACAAAGACTCAACAGAAAGCAGACGAGGCCGAGAAATGGATCGAGGTTGCCAAGAAAGGGAAAGGCAAGGAGACGTCGTCCACACCTACCATTATTAACTTGACACTAGAAGAGAAGCAAAGTAGATGTGTGCGTGGCTTTGACAGTAAAAGAACTCATGAATAGAGACCAACTCTTAAGAAGATGGGCATCTTTCTCAGAGATGACCTCACCCTCTTGCAGACTGCTCATATGCCGGAGGTAATGCCGGATATTAGAGCGGCAAGGTCAATGAGAAAAAACAGATGTTGTAGCAGCAACCAACCTCGCTATCTTTGAGGCCGGTTTGGATGGGGAGTAATCCGCATCCAAGTGACCTTCTCTCTCCCCTTTTTTATGGGTAGGTGCTTGGACATGAAAAGTTTGAAGGTCATGAAGGAGAAGAAAGCAAGAAAAGCGGATGTCTTTCTTCTGACACCTTACACGTCATTCACGAATCTACTATGAGCTTGGAGTCTTGTTCTTTGGCTTGCAAAGTGGTGGGAAGCATATGTTCTACTAGGATTTTTATCTTTTGATGATGCCATTTATGGTTGATTCTCTGTTGGATTGCTTTGAAGTAATTATACCTTAGGGTCCGTGCCCTTGACGTGATTTTTTAATGAAAATATTTTCTTTTTAAAAAAAAAACTATCCTCACGAATTTCTGTGATCGAAGGATAATGATCTCGCACATTTCAGATAAGGTATTATTGAGCCTTGTTTTTTACCTTCTCAATTTATGGTGAAGTGTTACTGAGGCTTAGTTGTGGGAAACTCCAATGTGGAAATAAAAACAGAAATGGAAGCAGATACGGATATGGCAATTTTGGAGGGGACAGTAAAACAATAGGAATTGTTGTAGCAGGCTACAGTGTAACTTTCACAGGACACAGTTACAGTTAGTACAGTTGGTCTGGTCTGTTCACACTGGACAGACACTCTAGGCAGTGACACGTGGCAGGGATACAGATGGTGGCCTAGTGGACATGTGGCCAGGTCACACTTAGCTGGCTGACATTTATGAGCTGTTGGTGGCTCTTTATGATTGTATCTATGAGTAGTAGCAGTTGGGTCATTATCATTATCTTATATAGATGGTCGGTTCGTCGTCTTGGCAGCGGGTCTTACACAGAGTCTTACACAGAGCACAGTATCACCATCCCTGCACATCTGAGCCTCGACACCCCATTTGTACCTCTGAGTCCTGGGTTGGAGCTGAGTGTGCTGCCACGCCAGAGTCTGTACATGGTTCTTTGAGATAGTCGAGTCCACATGTTCTAGTCCACTGTTGTGTTCTGTTGTTCTGTTGTTATCGATTGTTTCGTGTTTCATTCTGTTTGAGTAAGTTTCCATTTGTTTGAGTGAGATTGTCTCGCACATTGCACTGAGCGGCACCCACACTGTGGAGAGCACGACACATTATTCACGCTACAAGTGCTCTCATTTTGGCGATCACGGTGGGACCTCAACTGAAGTCTCACTCTGTTGAGTAGCTGGTTTCTTCGCTTCGCCTGTGCAGCCTGTTGGTCTGGTCCAATTTCACCCTTGACAGCTTAATCTAGCTGGTCTAGTCTCTCGACTTGTTGGTCTGGTCCTCTCTTGCCCTCGTCCACCCAATCCTCGTCCTGGTCTAGTCCTTCTCGTCCCTGGTCTAGTCCTTCCTCGTCCTGGTCCAGGCCAGGTGGTCTAGTCACTCGCCCTAGTCTAGTAGAGTCTAGACCAATGTTCAGCCAAGTAAAGGTTGTCTTGCCCAAGTGAAGGTCTTCTTGCCCAAAGCTTGGTGGGGTTGGCGGTTACTGCATGACACATACAAGGAGGTCTTTGGAGCGTCAAAGTGCACTACTGAGTCCTCTGAAGTACTACCACAGACGGCGTCAACCCTTGGTGCCCAGTAGAAGCATATTAACCCCATCACCCATACCTACTCATACGGCTACCTCCATTCCTTCGACCGGTTCTACATCCTCCAGGTCACCTTCTCCGGTAAGGCTCTCCCCCATTTTGTTACAGCAAGCTAGTGAGCAACAGACTCAGGAGCAAGAGGCCATGGAGGAGCTCACAAGTGTTCTGGCAAAGGTGAACACCAAGTTCCCTACCTTTAAAGGTCTCTCCGCAGAAGATGCAGACGACCATGCTCGGAGGTTTGTCTCTCTTTGCAGAGGTCGTGGCCTCAATAGAGAAGACGCATACCTGGTGCTCTTCCCGTCCACCTTGGATGGTCTTGCAGATAAATGATACAGCCAGTTTGCTGAAAACCACTTTACTACTTGGACCATGTTAAGACAGCAGTTCTGTGAAGCTTTCCGACCAGGGGATTCAAGAGAAGATTCTAGATGAGTTGGCCAACCTGTTGCTCCAGCCCAAGGAGACATTTGCAGAGCTCATGACCAGAACAAAGTCCCTGGTCGCCAAGCTGCCTCCGCAACCAAGAGGAATTCATGGTGAAGAAGTGGGTAGAGAAGGCTCTGCCAAAGACTTCTCAACAAAAGCTCAGAGAAAGTCTCCGTCCTGAAGCCAATCTGGAGGACTTTGTTGCTACTGCTACTACAATAGAGGGAGCAAGAAGGCAATTCACTGACTCTACTCAGTTAGATACTGCCCCTGTACTCGTGGACAGTCCATCAGACCCCTTGACTTCTTTAAGAAGGGAACTGAAGCCCTAAAGTTACAGCGGGCCCTTCACGAAGAGCGATCCTTCTCTCTCAGACAGGAGAAGCCTCCACATCAAGAGGCTTATGACCAACTTAAAAGAGAGTTAGAAGAGCTCAAGGCTCAGCAGGAGACTAAGGCTATGGTATGGTGTAGCTCATGCCGCTCTTCAGGACACCCTCCACAGGACTGTCCCCTTCGCTCTTATAGCCACTTATGCGAAAAATCGGGTCATGAAGATAAGGATTGCTACTATATAAAGGGATTGCACAAAATACAGCAAAGTCTTGGTCCTACTCTCCAACAAGGGTTAGCACCAACATCCAACATGGTTTCCCCACAGTTACCAGGGAACGCCCCCTAGCCCCCGTTCCGGCGTTCCGAGACGTCCCGGAACGTTCGACGATCCGGGTGGCCAGTGCAAACCGGAACGGCCGTTCCGGAACGTTCCCGAACGCCCCCGGAACGTTCCGGAATGCCCTTGGAACGGCCAACGGCTACAAACAAATTTGGCAAAAATTGAAAAAATTGAAGTAAATGTTTGGGCTTTGTTTTGAAGTGTGCAAGGCCTCAAGGACTCATAAAATGCACCCCCCTCCCCCTTTCTCTCCACAAGCTAATCCTCAAGGCTCAAGCTCTCTCCCTCTCACTCTCAAGATCTCTCCCTCTCAAGACTCACTCTCTCAAGGCTCAAGGCTTCACGCCTTCAAGCTCTCTTCCTCTCCCTCCCACTCTCTCAAATCTCTCCCTCTCCCTCTCTCTCTCTCTCTCTCTCTCTCTCTCTCTCTCTCTCTCTCTCTCTCTCTCATCATCATCTAGTCATAGCAAGGTTGAATGGTCTTCAAAACCTCTCTCAAGGCTCAAGGCTTCACGCCTTCAAGCTCTCTTCCTCTCCCTCCCACTCTCTCAAATCTCTCTCTCTCTCTCTCTCTCTCTCTCTCTCTCTCTCTCTCTCTCTCTCTCTCTCTCTCACATCATCATCTAGTCATAGCAAGGTTGAATGGTCTTCAAAACGAGTTTTTTGTGAGTATTAGAGTCAAAGCACTCTAATACTCCTTGTATTTAAACACAAGGAGCTAAACATGCACTATTTGGGTGTTTTTTATACCTCCCGTTCCGCGCCGTTCCTGTTCCAGACCCCTAGCCGTTCCCCCGTTCCGTAGGGATCCCATCGCCGTTCCCGTTCCGTGTTCCGGGTAACTATGGGTTTCCCAGTACAGCCATCCCAACTACATGCCACCTTTGCTCAATACCCCTGCTATCCAAGGTATGTCAAGTACTTTCCCGACTCAAAGTTTTTATAATGCTAATACCACCTCAACCCCTCAGAGCTTCTACACTTCAGCCTCCAACTCTATGCAGCAACCACCTCGTCCCCCGTTTCGTCCTTCCAATCGGCCCATACTCTACTACAGATGCGGAGAATATGGGCATTATCAGAGAAAGTGTCCTTTACCTGAGGGGTCCCCTCCTTGTCATCATTGCCCTGATTCGAAGGATCACTACAGTAAGGATTGTCCCACGCAAAGGGCATCCACGTCTTCAAGCTCGACTCAGAACTAGCAAGAATTCACCTTCCCGAAGATAAACTTGATTACTGTGAACACCGTGCCTCAACCATCACCTGCTACTCATTTGGTTAAGCCACTGCAAGTGGTGGAGCCTGCTGGTGTCCTTACTCGAGCACAAAGAGCAGCTCTTGGTCTTAGTCTGCCCACAGGTCCACCTCGCCAATCCCCACTTCCTCAAGCTGGTCTATTTGACCCAAAGGACGAGTCCGTCAAATTTGCTCAGAGCAAATCGACTTCCCTGTTATCTGACATTGATGGAGCCTTCTTGGAAGCAGTGGCTGACTTGGAACAGATAAAGGTCCCAAAGGGAGCCCAGTTCGAAGGCGCCAAGCCCACAGCAGAAGCCATCTTGAAAAATACTTTTCAGCAGGTGTCACTATACGACATGCTAAAGCTCGACGCAACACTTAGAAGTGACACCCTGTCAATCATTCAGTCTCTGTACCCGGGGGCTGGGCCTAGTGGCGGACACCTCCTTGTACAACCCTCAGAGTCTTATTTGATTTCCTATCCATCTGCTCCCCTCACCGATTATAAAAGTCCTCGTCTCACTGTATCTATTCTTGGGCACCAGCTATCCGGCGTCATCGTTGATGGTGGATCTGGAATCAATTTGATGCCCGAATTCACTATGATGGCCTTAGGTCTAAAGCCTACCCGACCTGCTCCTTTCATTGTTACATTGGCCGATCCGAGAACAGTCTACCCAGTGGGCATAGTCGACAAGGTGCCTCTGAAAGTACAAGATTTCACTTTCAACTTGGATTTTGTGGTAGTTAATCTTCCCCAGGTAGAGGGAGGTTATCCCTTGCTGATTGGTAGGCCATGGTTGCGACATACGAAAGCACTTCACGACTGGGGAAACGACGCCATGTGGATACATACTCCTGGCTCTCCAATGCAACAAATTCGTCTTGAAGGAGGTATGGATCCCGTCGTTCAGCATAGCTCTTTGTCAGTAGAGTCCAACCCTGACTTGGAGCAGCCGGTCCCTCCTGATGGGTCCGATGAAGACTTACTGCAATGGTTAGAAGCTACCTCTTCGATGCCATGCTATGTAGTCTCTCTTCAACCTTTGCCAACAGATTCACCCTCTCCCCCTGATCCTACACCTGAAGCTAAACCTGAAGCTACAGCTGAAGCCAGTAATCCCAGTCAGCCAAGTGAGCCAGAACCAAGTGGACCGGTCTCTGGTGCCCATCCTTCAGAGGGTCCCTTGATGGAAACCGTCGGCCTGGGTGAGCCTCTAACCCACCATAGAAGGGGGAAAAAGTCTCCCTTGCAAGAGTTGGCCAACACCCCAGCTCCTTCTTTAGCCTCTACTCCATCTGACTCTCCACCCATGCCGGAGCACTTTGAGGTATCTGAGGATTTACCATTTGCAGAGCTTCCATCAAGATGGTTGCAAGAAGAGTATGCTGATTTCAACATTGATCAGACGCCAGCTCATAATGTCCAGAAGCTAACAGAGGCGGCACGGTCTTCTTTCCCTGACGCAGCCTCGCCCACTGCACCGCCTGACCCAATCAGAGAGGTCAACCTAGGCGGCCCTGACAACCAGCAGCCCATCTTGTTAGCCACTTGGTTATGGGATCGCCCTGCTTACTCGACCTGGTAATCTCTTTCGCGCGCTCTTTCAAGGATGTGTTTGCCTGGTCTTACCACGATTTGGAAGGAATCCCAGCAGAGCTAGGAATCCACACAATTCCTCTGGTTGAGGGGGCTAAGCCGGTCAGAAGACGGGCTTACAAACTGAATCCAAAGTATGCAAAAGCAATCAAAATCGAGTTGGAAAAAATGCAAGAAGCAGGTATTATTGTACCAGTAGAGCACTCAGAATGGTTGTCCCCTATGGTTATTGCCCCAGAGAAGCAATCCAACCATCCTTTGCAGGTCTCGATGGCGTGGCTACCTTTTGAGAGATGGGGTTTGGACTTTGTGGGTCCAATATATCCCCCGGCTCAACCAGGTAATCGCAAATATCTGCTAGTGGCTACAGACTATGCAACAAAGTGGGCAAAGGTACTAGCGACAGTAGATTGCACTGGCAATACAGTAGCCAAATTTTTATATGAAAATATTTTATGCAGATTTGGATGTCCCTTAGAGATCACAAGTGATAGGGGCAGTCATTTTGTCAATGACATGATCTCAACTTTGCTGGCCAATTACAAGATTTTTCATCGCAAGTCGTGCTCTTATTACCCTAGAGCAAATGGGCAGGCTGAGAGCACCAACAAGGTTCTGATCGCCCTCCTACGAAAAGCATGTCATCTCCATCCAGCATCGTGGGCTCAGGCTGTGCACGGCACTCTTTGGGCATACCGTACATCTTTCAAAGCAACAACGAATCACACGCCTTTTCAACTCGCTTTCGGTTTGGAAGCCATAGCTCCATTTGAGTTCAACTCCGGATCCCCTAGGGTGGGCAATCTGCATGCAAGTTGGGGCATGGAAGCTGCTTCTATATCCCGTCTTGCCTTATTGGATGAAAGCCGCCTTTTAGCTTCTCATGCTCTGCAAGCGGAGCAACTTCGTTGCAAAGTGTGGCACCATCGCCACCTCAGAAAGCCGAAAATAACGCAGGCACACTGGTGCTACTCTATCAGGCAAAATATTTGAAAAAAGCAAAGAAGCTGGTTCCAACTTGGCAAGGGCCCTTCGTGGTGGAAGAGATTTTACCACAGGGGGCAGTCCAGTTAGTCACTCTGGAAGGTGTCCCACTGCCTCTGGTAAATGGTTCCAGAATCAAGTGCTATTACTCTGAGTAAGCAATCTGCAGCATTTCGCCATATGTTGGTTCAAATATCCAATCTCTCTCATCCCAACTACCTTTCCACCATCAAAACGGGAGGTTCTCTTATGTCTCAATCTCTGCTAGGTTTGTAAAAGTTTCCATCTTTCAGTCTGAAGTATCATTTCCCACTCGGGCTCGGTAATTGGGTATTGTCTGCAACTTCTTACAATTCAATCACTCTTTCTCTAATTGTTCTATCATCAGTGTTATCCAGTTAAGCTCCTAGCCTCTTTGATGATCTTTTCTTTAAGGGTACTACCTCCTCTCAAGGTCTGCCACATATAAGTAGCTTGTCAGTAAAGATTTGGTAAGTAAGTTCTTAGCCTTGGCGTGGCTTGGCCTTCTTCGAAAATGGCTGAGCATTGTTTCCACTGTGGTCACAATGGGCAAAATTCAAGGACTTGCTAGTGTCAAACAGCGGTAAACTCTTGGTTGTATGCCTTTCTGCAAGGTGTGCAAAGTGATGTATGGTATCCTCACCGGAGGGGCACAGCTCAAACTTTCGTCTTAGCATTGGCAGCCAATCATCCCATTTGTCCAATAGGTCTCCCTCCCCTATCTCTTAAATTCACCCTCCTCCGCTCTCTCCAAATTCGGCTCCCTTCCCTCCCTATTCGTCCCTTTTTCATAGCTCCCGGCTGCAAGAATTTGGGCCTGTGCAATTCGCCCTCCTCTGCCTGGATTCGCCCCTGCCTATATTGAATTCGCCTCAACCCCTTGTAAAATTCGCCTATCCTTCATAATTCACCCCTATTCAATTTTCCCTACCCAGTTAAATCCCTATTCCCTCGCCCCTACCCTCTACCCTCCCACTCTCGCCCCTAACCTCTAACCCTCGCCCCTACCCTCTACCCCTCGCCCCTACCCTCTACCCTCCCACTCTCGCTCCTACCCTCTAACTCTCGCCCCTACCCTCTCAGCACCCCCTCTCGCCCCTACCCTCTTCCCCTCACCCCTACCCTCTAACTCTCGCCCCTACCCTCTCAACAACCCCTCTCGCCCCTACCCTCTCAGCAACCACTCTCACCCCTGCCCTTTTGTGATTTCGCCCCTACCCTAATACTCGCCTCAGCCCTAACTTCTTCGACTATTACCTGTTGATTCGCCCCTATACCCTATCCTCAGCATATCCTCTCGCCTAGCCCCACAAAAAATCGCACCAGGTCCCTTCTGTCCAGCCTCTGCCTAGCAAATCCCATATCGTTTTGCAGATACTCCACCTTGGTCTGCATCTGACTGAGTGCTTTCGATCACTTGTCTACTCAACTGCTCACTGTTTGTCATCCACCCGACCTCACCATGGCAGGAGGTAGCAAGCAACAGGAGAAACAACCAGAAGGAAGTAGCAAGAAAAAGGTAGAGTTGAAGAGGAGGAAAGCTCTAGTTGCAGAATGAGAGAGCGACGCAGAAGAAGTATCTGCAAGCAGCAGCAGCCATGACGTAAATGACTTTACGTCTAGTGACCCAAGTGATGAGAGCTACAAAGCAGACTCAGCAGCATCTGATGATTCATAGGTAAATTCCGAGTCAGGTGCTTCCAGTGATCAAGAGGAACATTCAAAAGTGGCTCAGAAAAAAGAAAAGCAGCCAATCATCACTCATGAAATCAAGAGGCCTGCTTCTTCGAAAAATCGCACAGCATTCTCATTAAATTTTCATATGCAGCAACCTCGACCATCTCTCAGTGAGGTGCTTTTGACTGCTCAGCTACGGACTCTGGGCCTCATAGCATTGGCTGATGCAAATTTACCTGATACGGTTCCAGCAGAGCTAATACATCAACTGTTGAAAGACTTTCCGAAAGTCCGGGGCCACAAGCTAACAGCTACAAGGCTTGGCCATGCCATGGGTATGACCAACTTTCCAGCTGTGAAGTCTACTACTCGCACTTTCTCTTTGCTGTCCAAGGATGCGACAATTCAAGCATGCCAAGAGTTATTGAGTTCGGATCACCCAAATTATGAGCGAAACAGACGGCTTCTCGCAATCTTCAAGTATTACTTTCTGGCTCGAGATGCCAACGAAGACAAGGAAAAAACAGATCTTCTCACTACATTCTCCCACTGCGACGGGCTATACTGTTTAATCCACACTATCCCATGTGGATTCCACCAAATTCTCTTCAGCTCTTTGCAGTCTAGGGCGAAAAGATTTCGGGCCCAAGTGCAGTCTGTGCAGTTAAGTTTTAAATGTTTTGCGGCACCTCTCTTGGCATGGGTCATAAACATACCTATTAACATAAATGAAGTGGATGTTCCTAAATGAAGTGGATGAGGAACAGGGAACCTCGAAAGGGAAAAGAAAAACCGTGAGCATGCAGGTTGACCCCACAGTCACCAAGAAAAAGAAGATCAAGGTGAAAGTGGTGAAGGATACAGTGAAGTCTCTACTCTCCTTGCCAGTTTCTGAGAGCCAACAGACTAGGGTACATCTTTAGCGTCACACGTCTACTTCTACCCCTGGTTCTGCTGTGCCGACACCAGTGTCTACTGCCGCTCCTCAGGACAGGATGGTCACTTCACCCATACAGAATCCTCTTCCTTCTTCTCCCATCTTCACTCATACACCGGTCAACATATCTCTCGCTCCACCTACAACAACAATCTCCGAGGCACCTACTACACCAACTTTACCTAGCTCGCCGGCTGTGCCACATGTGCACCCTCCAGCATCACATCCATCTGAGGGATCTTCAAGTAGGACCGACTCCACTTCTCTGTTTCAGCTTTCAGAGAAATTACTTCAGGACTCCAGAGCTGCTATTGCGACCATCGAGCTAGGCGCGCAGCAGCTAGCTGCAACCCACCAGCATCACTCCGCCACATACGCAACTATGGAGGGATCTCTGCGAGTTGCTGAGAGTGCCATCGCAGATTGAGATGCAACGATTTTTGCACTACAGCAGGCATTGAAGATAAAGTCGAGGATTATTGATGACCTAAAAGCACAGGTGCAGGGATTTCAAGAAATGCTTATGTATGGTAACAGGCCTACCCAGGCTCCTGTGGGATATGGATGGACTGGGCCAGGGATACAGGTCCTGAATCTAGCAGGTTTTGCAGCGCCAACCCTCTCAGCAGTTCATGGGACACTACCCAGCAGGTCCCTCTCAGCCCTCTCAGCAGTTCATGGGATGCTATCCACAGCCCCAGTTCCAGTACTTTACTTAGCAGGGGTCTCAGGTCCAGATGCCACACATGCAGAGCCAGAGTGTTCCTTGCTGTGACGGTGTTGCTGGTGCACACCACCATGGTTGTGTTACTAGGCGTCCGGAGTTCACTTCAGGACAGGTGCTTCCATCCGCTGTGCAGCAGATGGCTGCTACAACCACAGGAAGCCAAGTTATGCAGAGCACAGTACAGCAACCGCATAGTTACACAATCGATCTGATGGCTCCTCCCGATCCGGATACTTCTGGAGCAGCAGTGGCGACGACACTTTCCCTTGGGTGAGAGGACTGTGCTCTTGCCCCACCTTTCATTGTACATATAGTTACTTTTGCAGTTTCATTCAGTTTTGGCTCACCGAGACGGTGACCAGTCTTGTGGCGGGCAACCTATAGCAGGCTACAGTGTCACTTTCACAAGACACAGTTACAGTTAGTACAGTTGGTCTGGTCTGTTCACACTGGACGGACACTCTCGGCAGTGACACGTGGCAGGGATACGGATGGTGGCCTAGTGGACATGTGGCCAGGTCACACTTAGCTGGTTGACATTTATGAGCCGTTGGTGGCTCTTTATGATTGTATCTATGAGTAGTAGCCGTTGGGTCATTATCATTATCTTATATAGATGGTCGGTTCGTCGTCTTGGCAACGGGTCTTACACAAAGTCTTACACAAAGCAGAGTATCACCATCCCTGCACATCTGAGCCTCGACACCCCATTTGTACCTGTGAGTCCTGGGCTGGAGCTGAGTGTGCTGCCACGCCAGAGTCTGTACATGGTTCTTTGAGATAGTCGAGTCCACATGTTCTAGTCCACTGTTGTGTTCTGTTGTTATCAATTGTTTCGTGTTTCATTCTATTTGAGTGAGTTTCCATTTGTTTGAGTGAGATTGTCTCGCACATTGCACTAAGCGGCACCCACACTGTGGAGAGCACGACACATTATTCGCGCTACAATTTCCTTGCAAGTGAGACAAAGATTTGGAGGTTAAAAAATTGTGAAAAAAACTGGAACAACATCTGAGTATTAATATCCTGGCTTAAAAGCAACCAAGTCTTAGGAACACTCATAACAACAACCGAAAGCTAAAAGAAATTGACTACTAGATCCTGAAACATGTGGTTGTCTTCTTAGCTATGTAGCATTTCCCCAAATAGCATCATGGAGAGAAATTTATAGGAAAATGTTTCCCCTTTTACACAAAACCTTTCCCTGCTTTCATATTGGGCAATTTACCACTACTATGCCTCAAATAGAAAACAAAAAAATGCAACTTACCATGGTGCAGACATAGTAGCCCACTGATGTAGCATAAAAAGACAGCATTCTGAAAAAGTCCAGAAGTTGTCCTAAACGGTAAACATCTCTACTCAGAGACTGTTCTCCATTGCCACTCGACACCTTCGCCTCAAACATAGCTATCTGATTCAATCCAACATCTCGTCCTTTTCCAACCTGCTCAAATGAATAAAATCAGCTGTGGCTTGAGCTTTGTATACTTTTCTTGAAAGAGCCAGCATTTGAAGAAGCCCAACAGCAAGTGATTCGCATCAAAAACATACAATATCATACTTGCTACACCAAATTTGTTACTAGGAAAGATCGCTAAGCGTCATTAATATCGACAGAAAAGCTCACACAAATTGCGCAGTACTCTTATTAAGCATTCTAAAAGGGACACCTATTCACAACTACTTAGCAAAATGAATGCCTGAATATATTCGTGGTGCGTCACATTCCCTTGACGCAAAGTTGAATTGAAGCCTGCAGCAGACAAAAACATAAGAAACAAAGATTTGAACGTAAATAACAACTTTCACATGAAAGCAACGGAAATACCTGCATAAATATCTTCACTAATGTTTATAACCTTTGATGCTTTACTGAAACCGCCTCTTGTAAGATGGAACAATCGATCAAACACATCTGGGTGCCCATAATGCATTCGTACCCTGCAAAAGTTCTTTACCTCTGATGAACATCTCAAAACACGTCTCCAGAAATGCATCTTCACATTTTCGCACAGAACAATACCACGCAGTTATTTGCGAGTAAAAAATTCATGCTTAAATATGTGCATATCACAGCCAACAGGTCAGCTCCAATGCTGAAGTGATAATATGTGACCTACTTTAAAGGTCTTGCCAGAACACGTTGTCCTAATGTCACAAAGCTTGTTTCTTGATTGGACATGAACCAAGCCAATGAAGAAACACTGCAAGAACAAAAAGAGACTCATTTGTTAAACTCCAAGGAGTCAGGGCTGTCTTAAAAGATTAGTCAACTTTATTAAAAGGTCTGCATACCTTCCAGTAAATACATGCTCTCGCACTCCAAGAATGGTCGGGGCCCGAAGACCATAATCTCCTTCAAACTCTTGTAGAAGGTTGCGCATCTTTAGAGCCTCTTCAAAATAATTATCCTTTAGCCAAGCACACACGTGTAAGAGCAGCTCAGAAACAATGCCATAGGAAAACTCGTGCGCAGCAAACCACAAATGTGACAAATTGAAAATTACTTTTGTGAAACTTATAAAGATGTTTACTAGGAATGCTCACCCCTCCCATATCTATCAATATGGCTTTTCGTGCACAGGTTGAAAAACTTATTTAGCAAACAGAAATCACTATTAAAATCCCAACTCATAATATACACATGTCAATTGCTCTCTGACTCCATTAATCCAACATATGGTATCAGAGGATTAGCACTACCTAATCCAGCTGGCCTATTAGCCCATAGCTAATTAGTCATCATTTACTTAATAAACAATGGCCTTTTGAGCAGAAGATCTCCCTTTTAATTACTGACAAACCGAAGGCAATTCCCTAATCATATTCGAGCTTGTATAATGGGGTATCAGAACACCAGACATTGATTGTGCAACAATCAGGTTTTCCTCTGTTATTTGTTGTACGAAACAAAATGAAGACAAGAAAAAACTCAAACCGACATCAAGTTTCAAAGTGAAAGGAACAAATGCAATGAATCAAGTCCAATTTTCAAGCAGTTGAGAGAGAGAACTTAAGTGCCTCCACAGGAGAGCAACCTGGTTCATGTCAATGGTCTGAATAGCATCTCCTCGTGTGAAAATAACAGCATGATTTTGATTTTCTGGTTTTCCTTCTCCCAAAATAGGGTTCCCAGGAAGCTTGATTGAGTAAATTTCCTGCCCATCAAATAATCAATGGTCTGACGGAAGATGGCTTGTTTGCCGGTAGCAATCATTAAAACTTAAGTTATAAACAAACCTGATCCTTGAGAGCACCACTGTCATTTTTTACCAACTTGGAGAAATAGTTCTTTTCTCCCTTGCCAGTTTCACTCTCAACCTCGTCGATATACGCTATCCTCAAAGCCTCATTTCTGTAACAGATCATTGTCAAGTTAGACGATGCCATTGCATTACTTCTCTGAAGCCCTTGCTACTGTTGAACTGATCCATATCTGCCTCTCAAAAGCTATTAAATTTACTGAAAGATAAAATAAATCAATAGATCTCTTAATGGCCCAGTACTTACTCCTTCATCAAATAAAGAATATCATTAGCCTTGGCTTCTTTTTTAGCCTTTTGATGACCAAACTTTTGGCAGGTTATAACATATGTAAACTTGAGATCAGCACAAGCTTTTGCCTGCCTGGACTTATCAAAAGATGCTGGTTCTGACCAGCTCTCTTTACCTACAAAAATGTGTGCAGCAGTTGGCATACCAACACAAGGACAAACACAAGAACCACAACAAGTTTGGCATACCTCCTGCTTCTAGAAAGCTCTGCAACATCAATGCCCTCCTGTAGTACATCATTCCTCGAACTAAAAAAAAACCAGTGTCAAAACAAAAATGCATGAGCTGGTATGATTTTCGCACTGAAAAATGAGTATAAATAAAGACAAACCTGTCCTTGCCAGTGTCTGGCCACGATATGATGCCCACAGTCTGAGTTTCAGAAGATTCTCAGGATCCAAAGTTCCTGACTTCAGCTGATTGTCGAATGTTACCTCGATTAGACCAATCCTTTCAAGAAAATTTTTCCACTCATCTGAAAACAACAAGTCATTTGTTTAAAAAACCAAACATGCAACACAGCACCTTGAAGTATGTCTTTGTACTGGAGACCACTGCAAACTGTCATCAATCTATGATGGGCCACAAACGACGGGTATTGCGCTCATGGCATGGTACATGGCACATGAAATGAAATAAAATACCAGAGTAACAGCAACAAAAGGCCTTAGTGGCCTATGAGACCAAGGGTTCGCACGAGTGATGTAATTGTCTCGGATTAAGAGAAGAGGGGTTGGGCTAAAAACCTAGAAGTATAGGAGAGTACAGCTGCTGAAGTACTGCGCATAGTTTGACTACATAGAAGAGGGAAGCGGAAGAAGTGGAGTGAGGTGGGGGGGACATGGAATGTAGACATTAAAAGACCAAAATGATTAATGAGAACAAACCTACAACCATAATACGTGTGATAAACTTGCAATAGGGATCAGTCAAACTGCAAAGGGGGAGCATGCATACAAGGAATCAATTTGAACAAATTAAAAAAAGACGGAAAGAGTTCCCTTCATTTTTTTGGTGGTGATGTGGGGTTTGGGCAGAAGGTGGTGGTGGTGGTTTGTCATCTGAGAGAGAGAGAGAGAGAGAGAGATGAAATGAAATGAAATGTTATATTAACGTCTTCAAAAGGCCATAGTGACCTATGAGACCAGAAAGTTACAAGGTGGTGGATCTGATACAAAGTCAGAGTAACAAAATAACAACAGTACAAAACAAAGATATATACTATGGGATCCTAGAGTGGTCGATGTGAACTAAGCAAAAATGGGCGGCTTGCTGGGATAGCTGAATCACAGGAGATCTAGCATCGGTCATTGGCGGATCTCATCAATCTCCTCCATGGTTAGTAGTCTGACCGGGCGTCGTGTATGCCTGGCCAGAGTGCTCCGAATCTTCTGACGTAGCCTCCGTCGATGCTGTGCAGTCTTGGGCACCTAGATTTCCCCAGTTCAATCGCTCCTTCGATCAGTGTGCCTCTGGTGTGAGACGAGCAGGAGCTCTGCTGTGGGAGTGGCTCTTGTGGCTATCCCGTGTCTGCTCAATAGAGAGAGAGAGAGAGAGAGAGAGAGAGAGAGAGAGAGAGAGAGAGAGAGATTTTAAACGTCTACTAGAGGCCGAAATCGGGCTATGAGAATGATCACAGTACATGAGGTAGGTGTCCTGTGTGTGTCCATGAAGGATAAAATATACACAAGTAAAAATAGTATCTCATGGGGTGGCTGGGGGATGAGGGGAGTGACACATGGAGTGGGGGGTGGGGCTCTAGATCTAGGGGGAAGATGCAATCCTATATGTTGAGAAGTACAATCATGAAAAAGGAATGTCATCATAACTCTAGCGCCATCCAGTACTATAGTCAAGGTGTAAGACATGATGCATGGGCGGGTATGTAAGGACATGGGTCCTACGGGCAATGCCACCGGCACGGGCGGACAGTGTGTACGCTAAGGGGAGGCTATAAGATAGCACGGTTGGGTGGAGACTAGCAAACGCATTACCACCGCCCTTTCATTGGTATCAGAGCTATTTTTGGGAGGAGGGGAAAAGCGGGTTGCATGTGCATACGACGCGCTACTTCTCTCACATGTTCTGCAGACAGCGACACCTCCGCTATGCAGCAAAAAGAAGACACGCACAGTTTCCTTAGCCCAACGCACGTGGACAGACAGCGACAGCCGACCGTAGCCACCACACCTACGCCCTCCACAGCGCACGACTAAGGCGGGCGACCAAGGCAAACTCGACCGCGCCGTTGGCTACGCGCATAGGAAGGCCCGCTTAACCCTTGCATGAAGGAGGGTTGAACCCACCCCATGAGGGTAAGAGGCCAACAGTTTACCATCAAGCTATTGACCATTGTTGTGTATAACAAGGAAAGATAGCATACTTGTGTTGAAAGGAAAGCTAGAAGGAAAGGGAAAGCTTCAAACTTCAAGGAAGTAGTTTCACCCCTCCTTTTCACTTCTTGAAAAATTCTTTTTTCCTCAAGGAGGTAGCTTTAAAGTGAGCAAAAGCCTTGACAAAAACGACGAGTTTTTGTGAAGAGGCAACAAAAGTGTTCTTACGACGAACGACACGTGAAGCGCTACAATTCCCGCAAGGCAAGGTTCGCATGCAACGTAAATCGCGGAGCATACAAAACACAAAGACTTCAATTTCACAAGATACAAGTTGACGTTTTTTCTCTCTTTACATTAGTGTGTGTTTACCATGGCCAGTGAGGATATCCCATCTACACACACTTTTGATTTTGAGCACGTAGATCAAAATCGGGGCACCACGGGTGCTGTTGATGTTTTCTCTCTCTTTATATTAGTGTGTGTTTACCATGGCGAGTGAAGATATTCTACCTACACACTTTTAATTTTGAGCACGTAGATCAAAATCAGAGCACCGTGGGTGCTGCTGATACTAATATGCATGATGATCATGATCTAAGAGATCATGGGCTTGTAGATATGGCTTCTTTAAGATTTTGGAACATCGCCAAAGCGTACTTGAAAGCAACCTCTTTGCACTCAATGCAACTGTTACCAATCTTACGGAGTTACTTGTGAAATTTATAAATTCACAGATGGCTCAAGGAGCCACAAGTGGCACGGTTCAAGGGAACCAAGCTCGTCCGACTCAAGGAGTCCAAGAGACAAGTTCTGCAGAAGATGCAGAAGGTAGCAATGCATTACTTAAGAACATTACCATTCCTGAGTTTCACAGGGAAGAGCGTGATCGCAACAAGGATGCGGTCAATACCTTCTTACACAAATGGAGTGATATTCATAGATTGAGACACACCCCGGATATAAAGATGGCTGTGGAAACAAGTCTATCTCTTAAAGGCAAGGCCTATAAGTGGAGGATGAAATTTCCAATAGATGCTCGTCCTCCATCTTGGGCTACGTTTCAAGCTTCTTTCTCCAAAGAATTTTTGGACTCTAATGAATAAAATAAAAATTGGGTAGCATGGGATGCATGCCGCATGTCTGGCCTCTCTCTCACATAGTACCTTTCAAAGTATCGGGAAATCATATTAAAACTAGAAGGTCTAGATGAATTCCAAAAGATACGGGGTTTTAATAGGGGTCTTGACAAAGACTATCGTCTTCATGTTAAGACCCAACATCCAAAAACTTTGGAAGAAGCCATCAGTCATGCCCTAAGATCATAGTCACAAGGGACGCATTCCGGGACGGGGGAACGGGGGACGAGGGACGGGGCTGAAATGGATTTTGAGTGCAAAAAAGAGAGCGGGACGGCAAGTGGGGACGGAAAAGTGGGGACGGGAAGCCCGAAAAAGGGCGTCCCCTGTTACTATGCCTAAGATATGACGATGACCAAGAGAGGAAAGGAAATGTTCTCTACTCTAAGAATATTTTTGCTAAGAGCAATGTGGCTAAGAGCGAATGGCGAGGTAGATCTCCCACACGTTCCAAGAGGATTAAGAGACAATCTACGTCTCCACGCCCACAAGAGGCTAAGAAGCATAAGCACTCACGAGATACTCCACGTGGGTCTCTCAACACGGCTGATTTTGAGCGTGCAAAAAAACACAATTTGTGTTTTAGATGTCTTTCGGACCAACATAACAAGAAAGATTGTCCTCTTTTGCAAGGCAAAGAAAAGGCCATGCACACGGTGCAATGCCTCACATTAGATTCATCTCCTAAATATTGTGCTCTAGAGGTTCTTCATATGGAAGAAAAGCACAATCGTTGTGTGCCTGCTTCAATGTGGCAACCCACCTTTGGCCCCCATGATTTGATTCATATGCATGGCACTATTAACAGACAATTTGTTCGTATTTTAGTGGATGATGCTGCAACTCATAACTTCTAGAACTATAAGCTAGTCAAGAAATTGAAGCTTACACAGACTCCTTGCTCTTATAAGTATGCGGTGGAGCAGATGTCTGGGAATGATAAAGAAGTATGGGACACGGTAGTTCAAGGGGTTGAGCTTATTGTTCAAGATCATACAATGACCCTTGACTTCCAAGTTATGAACATGGCCGTGCTAATGTAGTTTTAGGACGAGAGTGGCTGCATGGTTTAGGAAACACATTGCACACTCATTATGAACACAACTCCTTATCCTTCATGGCCATTGGTAAACATGTGCTTTTGCTTGGTGAGAAAAATATACCATCTGCACCTCCTATATGTACAGCCGAGCTTTCTATTTTGCAGAAAACAGATTTAATAGATGAAGTCTTTTTGTGTTATTGCTTGTCTCCAAGTCTTGTGAATTCTGAAGAGCAAAGTGCGGTGAATTCTAGTAATGGTATGCGAAGTGCAAAGAATTCTAATGATAAGCAAAGTGTTCACAAATCTAACGAGCAAAGTGCTCTCAATTTTCATTCTATAGAGCAACGTGCAACTGTTGTAAAACAAACATTACAGGAATTACAAGATTCTCCATCCCAGCATAACTCTAGTTTACTTTCTCCTTTTGCACCGCAAAAGCTGACTCACGTACTCATGGAGTATAGTGCTGTGTTCTCAAGTGATTTACCATCGGGTTTACCCCCTACACGAGATGTGCAGCATGGCATAGATGTCTTACCAGGCACTAAACCGATGAGTAAACCACCTTATCGTACGAGTGCTAAAGAAGCCAAGGAGGTTGCCTGACCACCTTGCTCGTGGTTTCATTAGACCTAGCACTTCGCCTTGGGCATCACCAATTCTATTTGGTAAAAAATAAAAATGGTACTATGCGCATGTGCGTAGATTATCGCAGATTAAATGCGATAACCATCAAGAACAAGTATCCTCTCTCTCAAGTGGATGAGTTGTTTGATCAACTCCACGAGGCAAGATACTATACAAAGATAGATCTTCGTTCACGATACCACCAGGTGCGTATCCTACTGCAAGATATCTCCAAAACTGCCTTTAAATCACGGTTCGAGCATTTTGAATTTTTAATTATGCCTTTTGGTGTAACCAATGCTCCAGCTACATTTATGACACTCATGGATAGTGTCGTACGTCCCTACCTTGGAAAATTTGTTGTGGTTTTCCTTGGATGACATTCTCAGTTACAGTAAGATTGAAGATGAACATATAGAACACTTACGATTAGTGTTCGAACAGCTACGAGCTCACGCGCTGTATGCTAAGCAAAACAAGTGCGATTTCTTTAAAACAGCGATACATTACATTGATCATGTGATCTCTTATTCTGGCATCAAAATGGACACTCACAAGGTCGTTGCTATTCTTCGATGGTCACATTCCAACATGGTTGAGGAGCTTCAAATATTTTTAGGCATGACTGGATTTTATCGACAGCATATCCGTGATTATACCAAAATTGATTTTCCTATGACTGATCAACTTAAAGCAAAAGGTAAGACCTTTTCTTGGGAAGAAGCCCAAAAGCGCAGTTTCGAACAGCTCAAGGTAGCTATAGCCACTGCTCCCATCCTCGCAATCGTCGATCCACTTAAGCCGTTTGTGGTAGAGACTGATACTAGTGATAAAGCAATTGGTGTGGTACTTCTCCAGGAGGGAAGACCTATAGCCTTTGAAAGTAAAAAGTTAGAGCTCAACAAAATTATGTGTCTATGAGAGAGAGCTCTATGCCATAATTCACGCTTTACGAAAGTGGCGACACTATTTATATGGTGCCGAGTTTGAAGTAGTTTTTGACCATGAGAGTATCAAATGGATTACTACTCAAACGGACTTGAAGGGCCGTAAAGCTAGATGGGCCGAAATCCTTCAAGATTATGATTGTAAGCTACGATATCGCAAGGGGCGATATAATGTAGTAGCGGATGCACTGAGTTGGATGCCTCAGATTAATTCACTTGCTTTCACGGAAATAAAGAGTGGATCTTTAGAGTCATTACGTGGCAAGTGTGCACAAGATCAATCACATGCTAAAGTGTGGAGTGCATTTTTAAAAAGGGATCCCTCACACTCACATGTCTCTGTACAGCCAGATCAACATGTCTCTGCATGCGCAGATAAAAAATCCAACACAAAGAGCTCCACCTCTACTCACGAAGAGCTTAAGCGATGGAAGAATTTTTCCATTGATGATGGCTACTTACTCCACAAAGGTAGAGTATGTGTGCCAAAGGACTCACACAGTAGGCGCCAAATCTTATTTGAGTGTCATGATAGCCCTAAGTGCTCGTCATCCATGTATTCGTAAGACGTATGCCTTAGTTCGACGGCAATTTTATTGGCCGGGCTTACATCATGATGTTCAAGAGTACGTACTAAACTGCCCCCAACAATGCCAAGTTAATAAGGCAGAGCGCCTCAAGGTAGGTGGCCTTTTACATCCTTTAGAGATTCCACAAGGTAAGTGGGAGAGTATCTCTATGGATTTTGTAGTAGGACTACCTACTACAAATCGTGGCCATGATGCCATATGCGTAATTGTAGACCGTCTTACCAAGATGGGTCGATTCGTCCCACTAAGACTACGGTTAAGACACCGGAATTAGCAGGCTATTTATAGAGCATATATATAAACTCTACGGTGTTCCAGCTAGGACAAAATGATAATGTTATTGGCACAGGTGTTAGTTGACCTTATCGAACCGCCAAGCATCCCTCATGAGCCCGAAAAGATTTTGGATTCTCATGAGCTTCGCACCAGACATCATATCAGATGACACCTGTTGGTAAAATGGCTCGATAGACCTGAAGAAGGTTCTACATGGGAGAATGTCTCCGCACTGAAGCAACGTTTTCCTACATTTGTTTTCGAGGACGAAAATGATTCTCCAAGGGGGGAGTAATGTAAGGACATGGGTCCTACGGGCAAGGCCACCGGCATGGCCGGACAGTGTGTACGCTATGGGGAGGCTATAAGATGGTTGGGTGTAGACTAGCACACGCATTACCACTGCCCTTTCAGGGTAAGGTGTAAACAATCCATGCAAGATGGCAGCCGGATTTGCAAAGGCTCGCGGCTGCACCTCTCGTCTGCAGAGATCTAGAGTAGCGCTCCTAAATCTCCTGGACCTCTCTCTTGCATCCATGGACACATGGACGTCTGCGAGCTCGGATCTCCTCAACTGCTATAGAGTAGTCCCTCTCTGTGTGGTTGGGGGGTGATGTGTGGTGGTCCACTAAAATAAGTCTGTGAGTTGTCTGTCATTCATCTCTCATAGTAGATAGCGTATAAAGGAGAGAGTCCCAATGCTACTGTACCTCTAAAAGGAAATGGCCCAGCTGTCGCTAGTCTCAAAAATCCAGGATCTGGTGTAGAGTGGGCTGCCCTCCAAACAAGGTCTGATATCTGTCTCCGATCTCCTCATATGCTCTACATCTGCATACATATTGGCCCATCTCGAGTAGTCCCTTTGTAGAAAGTAGTGATTTGGCCCTGTATGGATTCTCTAACTGTAGGCCCTTTGTTCCTAAGGGTAGTCTCTGTGAGTCTACGAATCTCCAGCAAGAAGAGATCTAGGCACCTCTGATCATAGTAATGCATGATGCAAAAGAAGGGGCCAAAGCCCTCTTTGAAAACGCCCGCGGATCTCATAGTGTGTTGTGCATTGGCACATATAGTGCTCATTTATCTCTAGCAAAGCTAGCATAATCTCTCCTCTCGGGGTATGCCCTTGTATTGGCCACTCTCTATCTCAACCTTGTGAGATGTGTCAGGGGGACAGGCACCACGTGCCAACGGAAAAGAACAGACTGAACAACTTTAAGCACTTCACATAATATTCAACTGAAAGAGATGTACGACACGAGAGGGGGAGTGGAGGAGTTCCACCCCCACAGAGCACTGGCCCCAAACCTTGGTGCCCCTTTTGGTGTTTCTTTATATTGCTTGAACTCGGAATGTCGGTATTCTATCCTCCGCATCTCCACACTGAAGCATGCCAGAGAATGAGCCCTTGGCTCATATTTAAAGGCCCTTGGCCATGAAATCTTCAAGTTCTAAAAGCATCTGGTGCCAAAATACCTAGCGCCAAAAGCTGCTAGCACATTTTGCAAAAATCCAAACAGATACCACGCCATCAACGTAAAACGAAAATCCGTACAGGCTACCACATCATCAGCTACCAACGTAAAATTCTGAAACTCCGTACAGCCTATGCCACATCATCACTTTATTACGCAAGCCTTTTATGTCTGTGCCCAGATTTGTTTTGATGCCTTTAGGTCACTTAGGCCCCATCGGACAAGATCCCAAAAGTTGGCAAGAACTCTTCTTTAAAAATAGGCCGCTCGGCAAGACTTTGCAAGTTGGTAAAACTTCTTCTGTTGCTTCTTCTTCTTAGGATTTAGACCCCTTCGCCCGGATCTGCAAGTTGGCTCCGTTCTTCGGTGGCATGATATGTCCGTAGATTGTCACAAGATGAGCTACATAAGCAAACCAATAACACATCCAATCCCATGAGATAGGTGGGTGTCCTTATACTTGGGGCATGAGATAAACCCATCATTTGTCGTCCAAAGAAGATGGTCTCAATAACAAGCCATCATCATCCCCAATTCATGTCGCACAAATAGCCAAGTCCTCCTAATATTTATTCGAATGAGATCATGTCTGATAATCTTTTTTTTTCCCCGAGAAAAAGACCCTTCTATTAGTTAATGAAACTGCCAATGGGGCTACAAACCCCTCTACAAGAGAGGGCTACAACAATCCAGATAGGGAGACTCTCCCAATGAAAAAACAGCATATGTAAAACAGCATATGTACAATGAGGCTAAATCAAGAGATGGGAGGAGAGAAAAGCCACACAAGTGGACGGTAATGCCATCTGAGTACACCCTAGACCATGGTGAAGAAAGGCCCAGGACGCTAGAGTCGTAAGAAAGCCTCTGCGCTCCCGCATGCGGTCAGAGTTGCCCTGGAGTCTCTCGAGCTGTCCTCTGAGAGTATGGATCAGCTCTAGCCAATGATCCCAAACAGCCTCTGCCTGTGGTACAGGGCGAGCCTTGAAAAATGCGGAAGCAGCGGGACCCGCAAGATGAACCAGAGTGTCAAGCCACTAATAAGCTCCCAGCACTCCTCTCTCTAACTGCACCACTCCTATGGAATAAGCTCTGTAGCAGGCTGGAGTGTAGGTCGACCCCCTGCATCACTATTATCCTGTTGGTGAAAGATAGCTCAATCTGAAGTGCCGGCCCCGTGAGGGTGGACCAGGCAGCTGCCCCCCAAGTGTACTGCCAAGCTGTGAAAAGAGCTGGCATCAACTGAAGAACACGAAGCCACACCTGTTGTGCAAAAGGACAATCCCAAAGACAGTGACACTGACTCTCCACAAGCTGTACATGCAGCCGAGAGACCACTATGTACAAGCCAGCTCTCAACTGCTATAGCTCTGTGTGCGACCAGCCACTGGAAGAAAGTGACTCGTCTCGGTTGTCTGGAGTCCCACAACCTCTCCCAAAAAGCTGCCAAAAACTCAGTTGTGAGACCCTTCTCTTGCAAATGAGGTGCTGCAGCACGGCGAGCCTCTCTCTGTGCTGCCAGTATGTGACGTCCTAGTCGAACAATGTACTAAACGAAAGGGGACACCTGGGTGGTCTGCAAGAGGAGAAAGGGTCCCTCCAAAGCCACTCTCCAGGATCCCACTGTACTCAAGCCACTGGACAGCTCTCCCAAGGCCACAGTCTCCAGTGTCCAGTCTTAAGAGCTGGTGGGTCAGGACGGATGACACAAGTCCTCCCACAGATGCCCACCACTTGGATCCTCTGAAAACAACACTCTGACACCTACGGGGCCTCTACTCCAACTCGGTGTAAGCGTCCCTCACCCTGTATCTCGAAAAACAAGGAAGGTACTAGGCTTGCTTGCTCTGTCAGTGAAAGAGCAAGTCGAATGGTTGGCTCAGCGGGGTCGAGCGAGGGGACTTCAGTGGAGTTCCTTTGTAGCGAAGCTTGAGCCTCGATTTGTGTCTACTATTGCGGAGAGAGATGAAGGAATGAAGACGAGGGGGGGACCTCCCGCTGGACCAAACACGCCAAGGTTATTGGCGAGGCTCGACAAGCAAGAAAGCCTAAAAACTCAAGATGTAGGAGGGCGGGGCAAGGGGCAAAAGGCTATAGGTAGGCAGGCGGGGCGGGCAAAAGGAAGGCGAGAGGATAAGGTAGCGGCGAGGGTGGCTGGGCGGGCAACGGGAGGTGGGCAGGGCACTGGGTAGCGGGGGGGGGCAGGTGACGGGCATCAGGCGGGGATGGGCAGCGGGTTGGGTTGAGCGAAACATGGGCAGCCAAGGGCCTGCGCGCAGAAGACAGCAGGGGGTGCGCGAGGGCTTTTGTTTTTTTGGGGGGAGCAGCGATGGCGAGGTGGAGGGAGCGGGCAACAGCAGCGAGCACGACCTTTTTCGGAATGGTCTTATTTATTCTTACAAGGGATTCCCCAAAGACAGAGCCCCAAAAGCGGTAAACTCAAAAGCAATTTATCCCAAAAGCATATGGTCTGAAAACTGCCCAAAAAAGCCGCCAACGCAATTGGCACAAATCCGTACAATAGCCACATCAGCATGTGAGCGCTTTTTGCGGAAAATCCGTACGGTAGCCTCAATAGTCAACACAATTTGCGGGATCTCTGTACAGCCTTCCACGTCATCTAGTCATGCCCAGGTGATCATGCCACATCATCAATTTGGGACGAAAGGTCCACCAACTACAACACGAACATAACTATCTCCTGTCCATATCCAAAAATAGGTGTTGATCACCTAACCCATTGCATTTTAGTATTAAATACTATCACCTTGGTTTTGCCAAGGTTGATGGAAAGCCCATTGTCATGTGAATAAGCATTTAACGCATCTAGATGTCCTTGCAAACCCTCCAGAGAGTCTGAAAGAAGCACAATATGATCGGCATAAAGCAATAGAGGTATCTCGGATGGCGATGTGCTCCATGATGAAAGCCACCAATAGTGTAAGTAAAATCTACTACAAAAGATATTTGAGCATGATATACAGCCACTCCAACAGGTCTGAGCGAGACTAATAAGTCATGAATGCATGGTATAAGTGATGTGGGAGCCAAAACATAATCCACAGTGCTTGCACCATGCCTATGAGGGAAGCAAGTGGGTATCTATCAAGGGCATTCAAAATAGCCAATCCATGTGTTGTGCCCATCTCAATCAGATATCTCCCATACTCTGTAGATTCCTCAATATCCTCTGAGGTCCTGAAGAGCTCCATCTCTATGGAGTCTAGCTCTCTCAACATCTCCTCGGAAGTTTCAAAGAAAGATGCCTGATAAAATGATGTCCTACCATTGAAATCCCCGAGTAGGATGACATCTTGTGTCCTTGGGCAGCTAATAGTCTAGGGACCCATAGTGCAACGACGTACATCAAAGCTGGGTTGACCAAAATGTCAAAGAGCCACCCCTTGCTACGAGGCTCTTGAAAGTGTGTCCAATGGCATCTTCTATCTAGAATGGCCAGAGCCGCATATCATCTGGTTGACCTCTCCGTTGCCGCCTTTGCCATGGTGAAGCACCTGGGTGGGTTGGCAACAGTGACTCCCAAGTACATGTAAGACTCCATCGGCTCTACGTGTTTGCCTGCCGCCATAGAGACTGTCATACTAAGGACTGCCTTGGAAGTATGAAAGATCATGACGTTGGTTTTCCCAAGGTTCACTATCGGCCCTATTTCTCTACAGAAGTCGTCAAGAGCCTCAAAGTGTTGTTGTAAGTCCTCCAATGACTCACATATGAAAACAATGTCGTCAACATAAAGCATGATATGTATTGGGGATACCTCCAAGCTTTGTTGTTGCTAAATTGGCTTTATCTGACAGGAAAATAATTATAAATTAATTGTTGGATTTATAAGTGAGAGGGTTTTCTCGCTTGGAACACCAAGGAAAAATAATTCTAAATGAATTATTGGAAAGTTTAAGTGAGAGGGTTTTTCTCACAGGAGACATCCGAGTACGGAGTATTCCTAGTGCGTCATTCAGAGTAATGACGGGAGCACTGAGAACGGGAATATCTGTAAGGTCACCAAGAACGGGTACTTTGGATGCGTCACATCGGATGGGTGACAGGGAGCGTCGGAAAGAAGTATTCGACCATCCGGGAACGGACATCTCTGATGCGTCATAGGATGGGTGACAAAGAGCATCCTGAAGGAGATTGTACCGTAAGTTCGGTAGGAAAGGACTAGGTGATGGGTATTCCTAATGCGTCACAAGGTGGGTGACGGGTACATCGGTAAGGGGATATCCATAGTCGAAAGGAAATTCCGAACTGTGTTAGAATTGTGCACAAAGAAAAGCAAGCACTTGAATGAAGATGGGTTCAAAGGAAACTTTGGAAAAAACACATGCTTTTTGAGAAAGCGGGATTGCTTTTCGGGAAAGCAGATGCTTTCCTCCAAGGAAGTCTATGAAATTGTGTATGTTATTGCATCCAGGGACGCCTGGGAAGTGCTGTGAAAGCATTGTTTTTAACTTATAAGGTTTTATTGAGTTTTTGGACAAATTCGGACCATTTTTAAAGGTGACCGATTGCCCAATTACTAAAGCAGCAAAAACCAATCAACGATTTCTCTCTTTTTCTCGCAGAGCAGCGCAACCCCAAAAAAAAAAAAAAAAACGAAAAACGGCGGCGATCTCTACGTGAGCAGCCAATGCTCTGCTATCTTTGCCGTGGCCAAGGAGCTATAAAAGCATCGCACACCCTCTCCCACAGAGAAGACCAACTTTCGCAAGGAGGAGATGCTGCTGCAGATTTTAGCCGCAAAGAAGACGTTGCCAGTGATGCCCATGGCTGCCCTAAGTGTACTCGATGTCGCCAGAACCCAGTGCGCGAGTTGCCTCACGAAGAAGTGCCTACGGTGCGTGTTTCCATCGTGACAAGCTGCTGTTTTTCTCTGTTTTCAGCCCATAAACATCATAGACGGGGCTGATTTACGAGAAGAACCCGAGAACACACCTCTTTTGTGTGTATGATTCGAAGAGAGGATTTTCTATGTAGAGGTCTCTTCCGGGGAATTGCTTTTCAAAAACCGAGTTGCGTTTCGAGCGTCGAGACTTTGAAGATAACGATTTTCATGTTACGATGTCTAAGTATTTGTTTGTAGGTGTACTTCCTCTTAGTGAGGGAGTACGAGCAGAGGAAGGCATGAGCCTCTGTGGGAGAAAGTGCTCTGAGGAACTTCACCCAGATCAACCCAAGGGTTTGTACCTGAGCTTGAGAAGTAGATCCATGGATCGGAGACAGGTAGTCTCTCAAGGTGTAATCCGGAAGTTGAAATTCCCAAGGGAAGGACTTCATGTCCGGGAAAGCAGAGTTATTCTGCAAGAAGAGGACTCTGGGAACAGAGTCGGAAAAGAGTTACAAGGATGCCATGCCCTAAGTCTGGAGGGTGGGATCCAGAGGCGAGAACCTTGGTTCTTGAGGAGTTGGAATAGGGAACGGAAGTTCGTTGGAATAGGGTTTTGCCCTAGGAATAGAAAGCTGAGGCTTCGAGGAACCATCCGCATAACCCACGATGGATGCATCACTATTCCCAAAGCGTAAACACCTGCCGACCGTACCTTTGAGGTACCTAAGAATGTGCTTCACTGCTTCCGAATGCTTGCTGCCAGGATTTGCCATATATCGGCTCACCACTCCACTGCAAAAGCAATGTCTGGTCTTGTGGCCACCATAGCATACATCAGACTGCCCACTGCTGAAGAATGTACAGCTCGCTCAATATCAGATTTGGGTGCATCTTCCTTGCTGAGTTTCAAGAATGCATGCATTGGGGTACTCAATGCTTTCCCCCACTGCATATTGAAACGCTGCAAAACATTCTCAATGTATGTTTCCTGAGATAACTCAAGAATACGATGTTTGCGATCTCGTTTGATTCGCATGCCAAGAAAGTGTGTACAATCCCCCAAATCTTTCATTGCAAAATTATTGCTAAGTGTTTTCTTCAAGTTGGAAATTTCGGCAATGGATTTCCCAACTATAAGCATATCATCAACATACAAAACTAGAATGATCCTTGAGCCATCATCTAGCTTTCTTGTGTACAAGCAGTGATCCTCTTCGCTCCTTTTATATGCTTGAGACCTCATACATGCATCAAATTATGACACCACTGCCTTGAACCCTGCTTTAAGCCATAAAGTGCCTTTTTGAGCTTACATACTAGCTCCTCATGAGATGCATTCTCTTGAACAAACCTTTCAGGCTGCTACATGTAAACATCCTCATCGAGATCCCCGTGAAGAAATGTTGTCTTCACATCCATTTGGACAAGTTCCATGTCCTCAATCGCTACAAGACCAGGTACGGTTCTAAGCGTTGTCATCCCTTTCGCTGTTTGAACCCTTTGGTTACAAGTCTAGCCTTGTACTTTGGATTTGGATCACCTGAGGTAAATTTCTTCTTGTAAACCCATTTGCAAGGTAAAGCTTTCGCATCATTTGGCAGTTCTACCAAGTCCAAAGTGTCATTAGCCAGAATCGAGTTATACTCAGATTGCATAGCTTGCTTCCACTTAACCACATCATCCGTCATCATGGCTTCTTGGTAGCAGCTTGACTTACCGCAATAGGTCAACATGATGTAATCAAGACCTGGCTCGAAACGCGTAGGTGGACGAGAGACTCTAGTAGCCCGTCTCACTCCTTGACCATTGGTATCCGCTCCCTCTGGAGCATTGCTAGTGGAAGGTACATCACTAGCCCGCTGAGTTGATTTCATTGTCTCTGATGCAACATCCTCAAAAGTGACTCTCCGAATCTCTGTTTCCTTGATAGGTTGTTTATGCATCTTTGACTCGTTGAAGATCACATCTGAACTACGGATGACTCGACGAGATTCCGGGTGCCAGAGACAATATCCCATCTCTCCATCTGCACCATATCCAATGAAAATACATTTGTGTGACTTTGGCTCTAACTTCTGTCGAACTTGTTTAGGCACGTGAGCATAAGCTTCACAACCAAAAACACGTAGATGGTCATAGTGGGGCTTATGTTTAGACCATAACCCTTCTGGAATCTCATAATTCAATGGCGTTCTACGCGAACGATTTATATTGTGCACTGCAGTCAAGACGGCTTCTGCCCAAAAGCCTTGTGTGAGATTTTCCCTAGAAAGCATGGCTGTGACTCCTCTTGAATCGTACAATTCATGCGCTCAACAACTCCATTCTGAGCTGGTGTGTATGGTGCAATGAACTGCCTTTTAATCCCGCTCTTAGCACAGAAATTGTCAAACTCCTTGGAGACATACTCTCCACCGTTGTCAGTCCGCAACCTCTTGAGTTTCTTGCCAGACTGATTCTCAACAAGTGCTAAAAATTTCTGGAACACAGGAAGAACTTGATCCCTATGTTTCAAAGGATATGCCCACACCTTTCGAGTAGAGTCATCTATGAATGTCACAAAATAGCTGGTCCCCCCCTAGAGATTTGATTGACATAGGACCACAAACATCACTATGTACTAAATCTAGAGGTTCAGCTCGCTTTTGACCCAATGGTAAGTGCACGGACCTAGTCTGTTTGCCATAGATACAGTGCTCACAGACAGGAAAGTCAACATTAGACAAGACAGGTAAGTAGCCAAAACGAGTCAGAGTTCTCATTCCTTTTTGGCTAATATGACCTAGCCGGCAATGCCACAACTCAGTAATAGACGACAGCTCGGCTATAGAAATGTAATCATGACCATGCTTCTGACCTCTGAGTACAACAAGATTACCTTTGCGTACTATCCACGAACCATTGCCAAATGCGGTGTTGTAGCCCAAATCATCAAGCTGACCAACAAAAATCAAGCTTTTAGTCAACTTGGGCACATGTCTGACATTACATAAAGTAAAGTGCGTGCCATTCCTTAGATGCAATTTGACGTTTCCGACACCCTCAATGTCTAGTTCATAAGCATCACCAAGTCTCACTTTGCCACAAGAGTGAGAATAAGTAGAGAACCACTCTCTATGTGGTGTCACATGGAAACTCGCACCAGAATCTACTATCCAATTCTGTGCATACTGCGCATCTTCTGTAACAAGAGCCTCGACAGGTAGATCTGTTGTGAAGACCAACACATCAGAGGTAAGTGGCATAACAACCGCTGAAAGAGTCTCTACAATAAGAGCATTTGAAGACTCTAGCACATTGATCCCCTCTAACTTTGCTTTGCCCTTGTTTGAATCATCAAACTTAGAAGTTTCACAGGATTGTTTATCCTTCTTGCTTTCCTGCCATTTCCTACAATCCTTCTTCACATGCCCTTTTTTATGGCAGTGATAGCACTCGACATTACGCATAGAACCCCGAGACTTACTACGTGAGCCCCCACGTTCCTTGCTTTTGGCACGACTTTGAGTGCGATCCCTCTGTCTATCACTAGCAACGTACGCATCACCATCCTTCTTGCCTTCAATAGATTCCTGCGAATCTCCTCGATAAACAGACTCCCAAGAATGTCATTGTACACTAGACCGGTACCAGGTGTTGAGTTGCTAATTGCAGTACATAACATATCCAAAGATGAGGGTAAACTGTATAGCAAGAAGATACATTTGATTTCCTCATCGAAGACCAAACCCTGAGTGGTCAACTGAGTGAAAATGATATTGAACTCATCAATGCGAGTAGAAATAGTGCCCTCTTCCTTCATACGGAGGTCAAACAGCTTCTTCATCAAGAAAACCTTATTAGTGGCACTTTTCTTCTCATAACTAGAACACAACTTATCCCATACATCTCTAGCAGTTCTTTCTCCAACTATAGTAAAGTACACAAATTTGGCCAAATGCAAACAGAGGGTAGATTTGGCCTTAGCATCAAGTTTCTCCCACTCAACATCTGCATAATCACCCTCTGGGCGCTCCATGATAGGATCCAGCTGGCCTTTTTGTATAAGAACATCTTGAGTCTGCTCTTTCCATATAGCAAAATTCGTCCTATCAAATTTCCAGATATTGTAAATATCTTTCTCACCACTAGATGACATGGCTGCAAGCTAAAGATAATATGGTGATAAACACTGGTAATTCTGAAAATAATTCGGCAGAGTTTTCTCAAAAAACTGACAGAATCTCAATCCAAAACTGTTACAAGAGATCAGTAACGTATAAAAAGTAATGCTCTCATAGCATAAAACAGGTGCATCAACCACTAACTAAGCATAAAAAGTCAAAAGCTGACCCAAGACTACCAACACGGCGTCAAATGCACCTAGCCCTCTCTATACATGTCTTATGGCGAGGCCACGAAAAAGGGATACTCCAGCAACCTGTATCACCGAAAGGATCTCAACATTCGAGAATCCCCCAGCTCAAGAAAACCTCACGCTATTGACCCTCACAAAAGGTTATGCAGACAAGAAACCAGTCCAGTCTCAGAAAGGGTCTCCGAACCGATGTTGGCTGCATAAACGAGCTGCTCATTATGTAGTCCTATGTGGTTAGCAGATCTACAGTTATGTAGTCTGGCTCGTGGTTGCATAGTTGTAGTGAAGAAAGTTGTGATGATAGGTTGTGGCTTGAGTGGCTCTAGGATTAAAGGCTGCCCAACGATCTCATACAACGTTTCTGCATAATCATGCCATGCATGTGGGTCCTCAATGGGTGTGGTAGAGTGGGGCTCTCTAAGAGTTCCGCACGCTATTCCACTATCAGTACTCATGAATAGGCGGTAAAGCTCAAGCTCCCCTCCCTCCTCGAAAGCTCGCCACTTGTGATGTGTGAGGGAACAGGGTCTTCATCGTTCGTCATGCCGCTTGCTCTAGTCTGAGTAAATGGCGTCCAAAGGCAGTGGTGGGTCGGCTATGTCTGCTGAGGCTCGGATGAGGTCCATCATATGTAATAATTTGGGGTCCTCGAGAGTATAGGTCTCACACTGGTCACCATATCCGGGCATGGAAGTCTCCCATGAGGAAAACTTCCCGCGTGTAGTACTCCATAATCTCCTCCATCAAGCATGTGGACGGCGACCGAATACCAGGCACTTTTTCTCTCTTGTTGACCTTGAGGGTCTCTGCCCTCTAGAGAGTAGTAGATCTTTGAAAGAATGTGGTAATCTTTGTCTGTTTCCGCTTGCAAAACTGGCTCTCTGTCGTTTAATGTTCTGTAAAAAACCTTCCCAGAATGTGCTGCTCTGCTGACACTAAAAAGTTGGCTTTGGGGGACAGGGTAGAGCAGTGTTCGGGCAAAGTGCACCTCAGCTTACACTTCGTACCGCTTTGAAATTAAGCACTTGGATGAGTTCACTCGAGGACAGAGGCAAAGACACGCTAGACAAGGATGGCAGTACCATTACTCTATCAACTGCCTCGGTACCCACGAGGTCTGACAACCATTGTTCTAAATGCGACAAGACGCTTTGTTTGGCTCGGAGGTTTAAAAAGGCAAAAGCAAGAACTCACAAATAGACAAAGATAAAGGCAAGTTGGATAGAGATTATGGTAATAAAGATTTGACAAAGACCGGCATGGCACACGTGGCGGCGGCCACAGTGGCCTCGCCATCAGATTTCTAGTCAAAGGGTACTTGCCGCCACTAGCTTCAGTCACAAAGAGGCTTGTGTGTGGCAGAGAGGGGCAAAGACTTCTCCATATAATTAATTTGGACCCTTGTGTTGTTCAAGTTATCGGTATTTGAACCTCTGGGTCGGAGTTCAAGGCACATGCATCTGGAAGGGAACCAATCAGACGTATCTAAAACACTATGCATAAGTGCGCCAATCCGTTGTTGTTGGTCGGATTATGGACAGGATGTGTTTCAGAGTTCATTATCTAAAAAGTATTTTCGAACGTGATGTGTTCACTGCATACATAATTCTCCTCACTCTCCACCTCCTGCTCCTGTCCCTCCACCTCCTCCTTGCATAGTTTGTCCGACTGCATATCCCATAGTCACAAGGAATGGTCATTTTCCAGTCTACCGTACCCGTTCCTTGTTCCCATTTCCTGTTCCGGTCCTCATTCCATGTGACTATATAGTCACAGGGAATGGCAGTTCATGCCATCCCCGATTCTCATTTCTCATTCCATGTGTCTATGGAATATCCTCTCATCTCTAGAGATCCAAGCTGCTCGACCAGCCATGTCATGGCCCATGCAATCACCGTGTTGTTCCTCTCTTTACACACCACATTAATGAGTGATTGGGTGAACAAGAGTATCATGCCTGTTGCAAACAAATACCAAACATGAAACTACTTAAATAACTTCCAATATTGCACCTGGAAATATTTTCTGAAGGTAAAAGAGAGTAGAAATGCCATCCTCATTGTCTTCGCGCAATTCCTCCTTGCTATACATGACAATTTCTTCATAATAGGGAGTATAGACACTGAAGAGAAAACAAAAAGATAATCAATCATAATCAATATGCTACACAATCAACTCAGTGACCAGTTCTACCTAAAGGATTTCATCGCTCTAACAGTTGGAGGCACTGGCATCTTCATGAACAAGGAGTTGGTAAAAAACTCGAGTCGCCGACGTGCCTCCAGATTCTTTGGTACTGTAGCTGCTGACTCCTTGATTGTCAGAAGTGAATGCAATCTCTTGATTGCCTCTTTCTGTTAAAAACAAAATAGTTGAGTCGCAAATCAGTAATATTTGTTGAAACCTCTGCAGCTTTGCTTCAACGCACAAATGACAGCATATATAAAATTTAAATATGCATGATTAAGGCATAAACCCTGTCATCCTTAGGTAGGCGGACACTGCCAAATTTTATCCTGACATCTGCAGGTGAAAGTTTTGGGTACGAATCCCTGTAAATGAGGCAGATATGTTAAACATAGAGAGATAGCAGAATAAATATGTGAGAGATAAATGAAATTAAGTATAATTTTCATACAGACTGCTGGAGGATCTATAAGTTATAAACCAACAAAGAAGATAGTATCAAGTATAAGGTCAGCAAACAGCACTTGGAACCAAACTAGCAACTGTTCAATACAGACTGTCGTCTGATGTATGCTGGATTACCATGTCTACTTATGATCAAGCACAAAGTTATAAACGGTGCAAGAGCTTTAGTAACCCAATTCTTCTATAAAGGTTACAACTCTGAAATTCTTCCTCTTCAAAATCCAGGCATAATAAGAAAACAACTCTCACAATAAGGGTTTCTTTCAATTAAGCAACTTCAAAGAGGAAAAAGGATAGCCTTCAAGTTACCATACCTTGATCGATCTGAAAGAAAATTATACACAGCTTCATACAGCCCTTGTACTGCTGAAGCCACACCTCCCTCGTTATTGCTTTTCTGATCACATTTGAAGTAGAAGAAGATTAGAAACTTGGTTTCGCACAATAGTAGATTCATGCAAGAGAACAACTGTTCAGAATACATTCTTAGGACAGCAAAAAGACAACATATACAAGTTCAAACATGTTTGGCACAGAAACTCACTAGTAGGCCAGTCAGTGCTGTTATCTTCTTGACAACATCTTGAATGTTATTGATTTGAAAGTACGCAAAAAAGCTTTTGTCAATCACACTTCTATTCACATCCTCAAAAACCCGTTGAAACCTAGACATCGAGACCAATGAAGCCTTAAGAACAGTCAAATCTCTGGTAATTTCACGTACATAAAAAACAAAACACCAACCATTTCCCTCCCTCCCCGTCAACCAGATCTGTGAGTAGCATGCACACACTCTCAAACACTTCTCTAACAGCTGAAGCCATGTATTGATCCTTGCCTAGCTTCTCCCATATCTCCTCAGAGCTCTCTTTCTTCTCCATGGCCAGATCCATGGCCAGAAAAACCTGTGTAACAAACACCATCAAGAAGTGTTCATTGCCAGAAAAGCTACAAATAAATAGCAGCCAACAAGTCCAACCCTTTCCCTCTTCTTTCTTCCCACACCCTTACGCTACCATTCAGAGTTGAAGACACTAAACATTAAGCTTACAGCTTTGAAGCCAGTCATACCTTGCTAACTAGTAAGAAGAGAGGCCATTGAACGAGAGGCAATCCTGCTGTATTTGATGGCATCAGAAGCAGATCCTTCTCACTGTCAAAATAGCATAGAAATACATCAAAAGATTTAACAAAATTATCAGCTGTCAGAATAAGAAAACATTATCAAGAAAACCATGCTGGATATTTAAAAAATTCACAAACAAAGCAGATATGGGAAGGACAAGAGTGTTGGGGTATGTTGGAAAGGCTAAAGAGCAACCACTGATTTCATTGATACACGTCATGGATAAAGTGGGGTCCTAAACTTGGCAGAGAAGGAGCAAATCATATTCATGAGAAATCAAAAGGGCATTAATGCATTGATATCTCATCCTTGTCATTACATAACTCTTCGAGAATCATCATACTCAAATACCCTGTAGGTGCTGATAATGATTTCTTTGTCTGCAAAACTGCAGCTGAGTTGCAAGGATCCTCATCTGGTATTACCAAACCCTCTCTTTGGTTCTTCAGGGAAATTTATTGACAAGAATCCCCAAAACATTGCATATTAAGCATTAGTTCGGCCGGCCTATGACCACAAATCTCTTGATTATACACTACCTCCCCCACTCAAAAGATAAAACTCCATCATGGGAATGACAACCATCTCAACAGATGAGCTCAAAGGACTGATACAACCAAACGCTCCCCAGATCGCAGTCTTTGTCGCTCGGAGGTTTTAAGCATACAACTGAATGTTCCCCAATCCTCCCATCTGCATCGTTCAGAGGCTTTCCAACGTACAATAAAACACTCCCCAGACATCCCGTCTACGTCGTTCCGAAGTTCGGACAATACCAAAACAACATACTCACTACTACACCCAGGAGTAAATCACCAATCATGGAAACCAGTATTAAAACCAAAGTCAAACAATTCAAATCGGCACCAAGACAGGTTTAAAACAGACACCACCATTTCCAACCACTTTCAATCAGTACTTTCTCAAACAAAGTTCAAAAGCATCTAAATACAAAACATCTAGAAAGCCCATTCACGGTTTTGTTCAGATAGCCGACTTTTGAGGACGATTGGCTTGTCCTTCTGCATCAGGGTAACGTACGGTTCCGGGTCAGGGGGGTCGTGTCATTCTTGTCGCGCCAAGGCATGCCCAAAACCATGTCGCAATTGCCAAACCTCATGATGTGGAAGTCGGTTTTTCCATGGTATCCTTGAATAGTCATTGGAAGAGCCCCAATTAGCGGGACCACTTTGTGACTTTGTCCGGTAGATAGCTCACATATCATAATCGAAGTCTATCTGCTTCAAGAATTTTAGATGGATGAAATTTTTGGTAGCTCCGTGATCAAAGTTCAGGGCTTTCATGCCGTTGACTTTGCCATATGCTCTGCACAACTCATTGGAACTCTCGAGGTTTATGCCCTCAGGTACAAGCCCGATGGAGGGTGAGCTCTCTTAGCCGGAGATGGCCTCGGGATCTTTCTTCTATCGGAGCCGAAGGTCCTCCCTTTTATAATAATGGCCGGCGACTCTGGCCGTGTTCACACTACATCCGCCCAGACACTGGACGTCCATCCCGACGGCATCTGGGCTAGATCCCCTCTCCTGTGAGCGGGACATAACAGTTTCCAGCAGCACTCAGGCTTTCCTATCGGGTAGCCACGTCATCACTTTGTGACATACCCCCCTCTTGAAGGCATTGTAATCGCCCTTGATTACTCCTGCAAAATAGACTGAGGCCATAAACCGTTTTAGCAGACACTAACTGTTAGTACCTACGTACTAGGAACACACATCTAGCACATGTACCAATCGACAGTTACATCACACGACATCACAGGATATCACTAGACATCACATGACATTCAACATTCATTCGGATCTTAGACCATTATTTATCGGCAATGTAGCTAGCAATCGCATCTAGATCCAATCGGGACCTCATTGATGTCCGATTGACTAACCCCTATTGCAACCATGTCTATTCGAGATCAATTAGACCAAAATGCTGTAGTTATTTCGTCTATCAGTTCCTGCACTTAAAAGAAGTGAAGAACAAATCAGTATCATAATCAGGAATTCCATTTCATAAAGTCATACAGCAGAATACTGTCAGCTTTCAATATCCTTGAAGCTCGAAGAGACATCAGTGACTCTAGTATCTGAATCAAGGCATCTGTTGACAAAGGAGGGGAGTGACTCCCCTCTTGTGCATCCCATTGCACCAGATCTCCGGCCAAGCTGAATTCTAGGTTCTATTTGGAGTAGACAATGCTAAACCAAAAGCATCGAGGTAAAGTGTCACAATCTGAGGAGTATCTGCTAGGTCCTTCTCCTCCATCCACTTCGCATCTAATGCAGAATAGTTCTTGAACTTAACCAAGAATTGCCTTCGGACTTTAAAGTTTACCTTTATTCTTCGTATCCTTATGTGCCAAAATCTGTTCAGGAACAAGGATCTCCTCATTTTCTTCCACTTCGGGTTGCTCATTAGGATCCCCATCATCAAACACATCACCCTTAAAAGGTTTCAAGAGACTCACATGAAATGCATTGTGAATCCTCCAAGTATCAAGCAATTTCAGTCGGAAGGAGACATCATTTATCTTTTCAGAGATCTGGAAAGGTTCGTAGTATTGCATACTAAGCTTTGGAAAAAGCCTCTTCTTTCCCTTTTTCTTTCTCAGGCATGCCTTCTTAAAACGTAAGAGCACCCAATCATCCTCCTTCAATTTCAATTCGCGACATGGCGATCCGCTGCCTTTTTCTGTCGTTCTGGAGATTTCTGCAAAGTCTCGCGAACCTTGGCAAAAGCCGCATCTAAGTCTCGCGTATATTCATCCGCTTCAAAAATCTTATCTTCGTGCTTAGGAAGGGTGGAACTTCCGCAGCACCTTCAACAATCTCAAATGGCGCCTTCCCCTTTGAAGAGTGTATCGTGTTATTGTAGGCAAATTCCACCAAAGGTAGGTACTTTTCCCATTGAGTCTTCTGATCCGAGATCCCAAAAGAATGAGTAAAGAAAATAAAATTCATCAAGTACAATCTCTGAGCCCTTCATTTGTCAGTGTCGCTTTCTCGGCCTGGTAGTCAACCTCGGCGTAGTTGTTGTGGAACCAAGGGATTTCGAGTAGAACGTCACTCGCCTGCCTTGAACACCCTTGTCATTGCGAACGACATCTGCCAATGCTCGGAGTAATGGCAACATCCTGTCCGCGTGCCACTCGAACTACCTTCGCCTGTGGCCTCAGCCTGTCGAGCGTAGTTCCAAATCGAGCCACGAATTCCAAGTGAAAAGAAGTTTGCCTTGGCTCCTTCAAAAGAGCTTCCTGATCCTTCACTTTGCCCCATAAGCGGCAAAGGTTGTACTTTTATTCATTTGATTCGGTTTAGGTCCTGCGCTATGTGGTGGTACCAGTTCTGCTTTTTATCTGCCTTTTTTGCCATGTCTCTTAGCTGTTGTAGAACTTTCTGGCCTTTCTTCATGTTGTTCATTCGGTGCCTTGTTAGGGCACTTCACGGAGATATGTCCATGTTCCCCGCACCCAAAGCACTTCCCTTCCCTGATGAAGCGAGCTCTCTCCTCAGGAGTAAGATTGGGTCGTGCATTCTTCTTTTCTTGGTTGCTCTTTCTCTTTCTACTTTCATTCGCTGAAGTCTGTTCGGCTCGTTGTGTCATGACCTCACCGGTGGGGTAGGTCAGACTGCTAGAGAAAATGGCAAAACCCCGTTTCTCATGACTCATCAACTCTTGAATAGAAGCTGACTTCTGTCCCAAGCAGTGATCTCGGATCTCTGTAGCTGGACCCAACGTAAACCGCTCAATCTGTTCTCTGAATGAGATCCTCTTAAATGAAGAGGCAGGTAGAAAAGAGCTCCAGAATCTCTCGCAATAAGCATCCACTGTATCTCTCTTGGTCCTCCGAAGATGGTTCCAAGCAGCTCATATATCGCGTTCATACTCTTGAGTCAACCAAGAAGAAATAAAAAGCTTTCTAAATATCAGTCATTTAACTGGTGTAGTCTTGCTTAAAAGAAGCGTGGACCATCAAGTTCGAGCATTCCCCTTAAAATAAGAGGCAGATCTCCGAATCTTGGAGTGCTCTGAGTAGCGTCCTCCTGCGAAAGCGATGTCAAACTGTTGTATAAAAGACAGCCTTCGAAGCATCTTATATATTAAAAAAGTGTCAAATTTGATCGACTGTCCACATTCCTTAAACTCTCGGACTTTCTTGCTTTTATCTTCCAGAAAGTCATATTGGTTGGCTTTATAGAAATTCTTCTTGTTTGCATAAAAGTTACCGTCATCAGAGTCTGAACTGTCTGTAGACGAGTCCTCTGTAGAACTTTGACTCACTAGTGCCCCTTTCAGTATTTATTATTGTATTAATGAGTTAGCCGGCTTGTCTTTGCCTTTGATAAGGAGGGCCTACCTTGGCTCCTGCCTCGCTGCTGCTGATGTTGCTGGTTGGAGGGGGCTATCTAGCCTGACCTTGAGAGAGTCCCACTGGACTACATGCTGGGGGTGACATCTCGTTGTCCCCTCACGGTGAAGAAGCCTTGGCTCTACTCCTTTGCTCTGACTGCGCCGAAGAAGTACAAGAGAGTGGTTCGGGTTTCACTCTCAGACTCTGCGTCCAGATGCTCGGCAGAGTGTAAGCCCAAACCACTTATTTAAAGTTTACAAGGTACGCCAAAAGCAGAGCCCCAAAAGCTTCAAAATCAAAAGCCTAAAATAAAAGCAAAGGCTTCTCTTTCTCTCTCAAACTCACTTGAATTTTAACATAAAGCAAAGTCTCTCTCTCTTCTCAAATTGCGTAGGAAATAAAGCATGGCCGCAAAAGCTAAAAATCTCTTCAAATAAAGCATCAGCATGTCAGCGCGTTTCACGGAAATCAGTCCTGCTGCTTCTTAGGGTTAGGGTTAGGTCAGATTTTAGGGTTAGGGTTTTTGGCAGAAATTAGGGTTTGCAAGTTTTAGGGTTAGGGTTTCCAACAGCAGTCAGGCTTTCCCCTCAGGCAGCCACGTCATCAATTTGTGACACCAAACCTCGCAGATCTCACCTTCCCGCAGCAGATCCTCGCCACACGGTCAGATCCATCAAGGTTTACAGATTCAGCCCGGAAAACGCAGATTTCAGCAACTGCGTTTTCAGCGAGTCGTTGTCGCATCGTCGTCATCGACATAGAGTCAGAATTCAGCAGATAAAGATTTGCAGATTTCAGCCCTTAGTGATTTCAGATTTCAGCCCCTCTCGTCGTCGTCCTCATCGTCGTGGACATCGTCAGCAAGCCCAAGCATTGTAGAGATCTGTGCAATCATAAGTAGATCGCTCTCGCCATAGAGAGTGGGGCCTTCGAAGGAGGGTTTGACAACATTCTGGTGTTGTATTCTTCTCTCTCTATCTCTCAGTCTCATGCACCTTCACGCACAGTGTCCATTCACTCTGTTTATATCCATTGCACTCTCTCATTAAAGAACGGAAGCCTCTCCCTTCCGTAAGAGAAAGGAACCTTGAGCACAATTCGGAGCACTCATCTTGAGCAAAGTTCAACATTCATTCCGCTGCACCTTACAAAGAGCAAGTACGATCCATCAAAGAGGGGACAAAGCATCATAAAGAAATGACGACTTCTTGGGTGGACGTTATTACAAAGACTCAACAGAAAGCAGATGAGGTTGAGAAATTGTTGTGAGAAGAGGGGGAGATCGACCGCTTAGAATATTCAACATAAGCTTTCAAGCCATCACCATCAAACTGTCCACCTCTTCTTCCAATTTCCAAGCACACACACTCACCTAGACTATGACACACACACACACAGTAAACATAGAATTGACATAGACAAGCTTGTAAGAGTGTAAGAGATGTGTAAGAGATGGAGACTAGATTAGAGAGTACACAGCAAAATAACCATAGCTTAAGAGAGTAGAGAAGAGAATCTCCAAGAGAAAGGCCTAAATCTAGCCCCAAACTCTACGGCACCTCTCTTGTGGTGTTGGTATTTAATATATTACTTTGAGTTTAAGGTGCCAAAAATTGAGGCCCCTCTTTTATAACCACTTTACTTTTGCAAATGAGTGAAGCTCATTAGTTCTTGCATGACCCATAAGGGGAGTTCCCACTACAACTATTTACAGAGCCATAGTGGCTTATTGAAATGATGTTCTAAGATACTGTGCAAATATAAAATGGCCAAGAGTAATTGCCGTCGCCTCTTCATCAACTCCCCGCATTCCACTCTACAAAATCATCATCAACTCAATTAGTAAAATAAATAGACAGCACATAATTAACCATTGCGCCCAGCTATCCCAATTGCAGTTAACCACTACAATAGGAGGGTGCCCAGTCTCGTAACAGAAATGGATTGAGGTTGCCAAGAAAGGGAAAAGCAAGGAAACAAATCCACACCCACCATTATCAGCCTGACACTAGAAGAGGAGCAAAGAAGACTTGTACGCTCTCTACATGTGAGAATTTGCGGCCTTAAAGACAAAGATAATGTAGACGAAGAGGTAAAAGAACTCATGGCTTTGATGGGGGTTCATGAGCCGATGCACTCAAGAGCTTGGAGAGTGGGCAACAAGAAAAATGGGAGCAAGGGGGAAACCTCAAAAGAAAGGGCACTCATCCTTCGTTTTCCCTTCATGGAAGCGAAGGACTTTTTGAAGAAGAGACCAACTCTTAAGAAGACGGGTATCTCTTTCGTGGATGACCTTACCCTCTCATAGGTCCCCCATATGTAGGAGGTAATACTAGAGATTAGAGCGGCAAGGGAAAAAGGTAAGATTTCTTTTTACTCAGATGGAAGAGTGGTTATTGGAGCCACGCTCCACATGACAGTTTGAGGCCTATGGGACCACACTCAAAGTTGCTATCTGGAATGGTAATGGATCTATGCGCCTTGATGTGGGTGCTTTTGGGGAGAGTTTTATCGGGAGAGACATCATCTTCTACTCTGAGACACATCAGGCCCCCTGGGCAGTCTATGCCTCACATTAGTGGATACAGTTGGGAGACAGCCTTTAGATAGGAGACACGATCAGAGCACAGAGGGCGGAGCTCAGGAGGAGTGGCAGTGTTATTCAGGGAGGAGTTGCAGCCATTGATACATATAGCCTGCATGGATGAGCAAGCTAGGTATATGTGGGTGAGATTGAGAGCAGAGACTGAAATTACATTCAATGCATGTCCTCACACAGCCTCTTTCAACAAGAATTACAACATTGGCTTTTCTTGTTAGTTCATCAATGCCAACCCCCGCATTCCATGGGTATCCATTACAATTCCAAAAGCATATTTTCAATTGTAACTCTGTTTCATAGGTCATGCATCTCTATTTGGTCGATGGACTTGCATCCTCTTTGGGCACATTTTCTTCGTGAGACATCTCCTTGTTTTTTTTATTCTTTTGCTCATATGCCTTGCAATGCATATTTTATTGCTTAATAGCGAAATCTTCACATTAAAAACATTATGTATCCCTCAAATAGATCCAACTATTATCAAGAATAATCTTTTGTTTGGTCTCATTTGGCATGGTGCATACAATTGGCCGTTCTCCCGAGCACGGAGCTCCTTGCTTCCCCAGTCTATGTGCTCCATACACCGTAACTCCGGACATACCAAAGTGGGTTTTGAAGAGATCCGCGATAACAATGGCAAGAGAAGAAGGTGTCTCTAACTTCTCTTTGGGAATTCCAAGAATAACAATGTTCGCCGGATGGTGGCTATGGTCGGGTGGTTCGTCCGACGTGTATATATAGGTGGTCTGTGTAGCCAGGAGATCCTCTCTCTTCGTGCGTTTCATGGTATCAAAGCCGGCTTGGCTGCACCAGAGACTGTGTGCACACCTATGGATCGATTCGAGTTGGGGAACCTCGAGTTCGCGTAATTTTTAGTAATTAACCGCTGAAATTGTGCATTTTTCTTCTCATGAGTATGTTTGCAAGTGAAACTTAATGTGTTTTTTTGCTGATTTTTGACAAAATTCAGCAATTTAACAGGTGGGAGTGCTGAAAATCAGAGGATTCTTACCGAATTTACTGGTTTTCAATGAAAATCAATGTACTTTATCATTAACTTGCTGCTTTAGATTAAAATTCAGCATATAGTATACTTTCAAATCTCTCTGTAGGTCCCTCTGTGCAAAGCAGAGAGAGAGAGAGAGAGAGAGAACTACCTCTGTCAGTGAGCGAGCCTCGAGTCCGCAGAGGATGAAGTGGAACTTGCGTTGCTGTTTTTTTTTTCCAACGTGGACATTTTCCTAAGCGCTGGCTCCAGAGTGGAGCCTCTAGCATGTGCTGGGCACGCATACCCACGAGCCTTTGGGGGGGGGGGGGGGGTTCCTCTCCACGCGTCACACTGAGGTAGAAGGGAGCTCCATTTTTTCCAGCCCTTCGTTCAAGTTTTTTTTTTAACGCTATGTGTTGGGTGCTTTATTAAGTGGCCCCTTTTATTTTAAAAGGGCCTGGACACTTAAGTTTTTTTAAAAAGTCTGAAACCTGTTTTTATTAAAAAAGTCACTTACAGAGACTTGTAAGTTACAGAGAACTTCATTTTTTTCCTCTGCTACTCCTCTCTCGAGTCTACTCTCTCCCATCTGCTCGCGTTTTCCCACCCCTGCCATCACCTGCTCGCCTTCAGACACTCACGCCGACGCGTAGAGCTCCTCGAACTTTAACTTTTTGCGACCGAAAAGTGCAGAAAAGGCCCGGTTTTGTATGAAACTTCCAGTCTTTCACGCACTTCGCCATGGATTCCTCCAGCTCAGATGTGCAGCGTGACGACGCGCCAGGTAATATCCAAATTCCATTTATGCATGCTCTCTACACATGGATTATAAGTACTTTCTAGAGTTTCGACCAGCGTGTTACCGCTTTGGAAAACGCGAACGTTAAGACGAACATTCGCTTGGCCTCTCTCGAAGGGGTCGTGAAGGGGCTCAGTTCCCGACTCTCTACACACGAAAATATGGCTCAGTTGACGACTGAGCGTATTTTCGAGGGTGAAACCCATCTCCAGCAATTGCGGATGCAGATTGCTGCTTTTGGGCGTTCTGACAACGGCGCCAATGTTGGACAAGAAGCGACTCACACACCCATGAAGTGCATGCAAACACTACCTAGATCAACATAATGTCAATCGAGGACACAGATGACACGATAGGCACACGGAGGAAATCTCTTAAGCTTGTCAGGCTGAGACCATTCCACACATACAACACTCAGGAAGGCCAACTAAACCACAATCAAGAACCTCACTGCTCTAAACTACACCACCTAGCCACATACACACATACGGAAGGTAACTCACCAAATCATGCCAGATTCATACGAAACTTAAGGAACACCATCCCCTCACTAGGATACACCTGTCCCTAAGCTTCTACACTCAAAACCCGCACTCTAAACCCATCTGCGGAAAACGCATAGGATGACAGGGCCGAATTTTGAAAGTGCCCGAAACTGAAATTTATGAGTACCTATGCGTAGCTTATGTCGCCACGATTCTATAGACTACTAGCACGCAGAAAACAGACATCGTTTGATACACTTACGGCCACAAATAGCTCGTAGATGCGTCGGCGTGTGCGCTTCGTCTCGCGTGGAATCCTTGGCGTTGTCGCGTAGCTCTCCTCGAGCCTACCGCAATGGTGCAGTCGGATCCTTAATGTGTTTAGCGAGCCGAGCGTAGCGAGAGGATGAAGCTACCGCTCACTCTCTTTCTCTCTCTCACACAGTAGACAGCAGCGCTAAAGTTTTGATTATGATTAAAGTCCTCTTACAAAATGACCTAGGTACCTTATATACTAAGGCTACCTTAGGTTTAACCAAAAATGGGGTTGAAAGGGTCAAATGGCTTTGTATTTACAATCTGGAAGTGCCATTGCACCCCGACTTCTCAAACTAGAATAACTACTCATTACAAATGACGTTTATAGCCATAATCCGCAGCATTTCATAACTCGCAAAAGATAAGACGTTGGTACGAAACTTGAGTTATGTTGTGTTGTTGACCCAACGGTCAACATTCCCCCCTTCCGCGTTCATGTCGTCCCCGACATGACCTGATTGTCGATGGCGATGTGGTCGTTGTTGTCGTTTTGTTGTTGGAAAGAAAGTATAGACTATAGCCTTTGCATTAGCTTGTCTTGTTCGCCCAATCCGATGTACATAGTCTTCACATGATTCAAGAAAATCATAATTGAAGACGAACTTTATGTAACAAACTGCTGACGTGTCGAAGCCTAAAGAATGGAGCCAACTTACAGATGCCGGCCGAGGGGCCTAAACCCTAAGAAGAACAAGCAGCAGAAGAAGTGTCACAAAGTGAGGACGTGGTTGCCCGAGTGCAGAAAACCCTAACCCTAACTTCTGCCAGAAACCCTAATTGCTGAAACCCTAACCCTAAAACCTGCAAACCCTAATTTCTGAAACCCTAATTCTGGAAACCCTAACCCTAAAACCTGCAAACCCTAATTTCTGCCACAAACCCTAACCCTAAGGCAGCAGACAAATTCCGAAAATTGCGCTGACATGATGACGTGGCAAGCTGTACGGATTTCCGCGTTTTGCGTTGGCTAATGACATGGCAGGCTGTACGGATTTTCGTAAATTGCGCTCGCAACTTTTGGCAATGCTTTTTGGACCAGAAGCTTTTGAGTTTGAAAGCTTTTCATATAAACTGCTTTTCAAGCCAAGGGCCTTTAAATATGAGGCTAGGGCTCATTCTCTGGCATGCTTCCTGGAGAAGGTGCAGAGTCTGGAGTACCGGCTTGTACTTTGATGATGCAATATAAAGAAATACCGAAAGGGGCGCCAAGGTTTGGGGCCAATACTCTCTGGGGTGGAATTCCGCCACTCCGTGTCGCGTGTCGTCTCTCTCTCTCTCTCTCTCTCTCTCTCTCTCTCTCTCTCTCTCTCTCTCTCTCTCTCTCTCTCTCTCTCTCTCTCAGTTCAGTTGTTATTGAAGTGCTAAAAGTCTGTTCAAAGGTGCCCGCCTTGTGACAGTGGTATCAGAGCATCAGCCGTGTGCTTTTCTGAAAGCATACCGGTCCTACAAAAGAGCAGACAGAGCTATTGGAATTGAATTATATTTGAGATATCAGCCACTCCCACCCTTACTTCATCGCGCATCGTGTGCGCTCCTGTCTTCACCGCAGTGTCTTACAGGGCATAAGCCAATTAAGATCACTTGCAAGAGAAGGATCCAGATTTGTTTCAAGTCACTGTTTTTCTCAGACGTAGTGCCATGCAGACGTTGATGTCTACAGCTACGAAGCAGCATACTCCAAGTACTTGGCAAGCTTTCAAGAAAAAAATAAAAATTTGCCCGAAGTTATATGGTTTCTGACATCTTCCTTCGGAGTGCAACTTTTGGCAGAGTGGGGTATCCTGAAATGCTTGCCATGGAAACCCTAGCAGATTATAACTTGAAGTTTCTCGACATCTCCCAGTAGATGGCTCTTCACGAGCAGATGAACTTGGAGACCGAGTGCGATTGCTATCTTGGGACTACCATCGCCACCAAAGAAACACTGTTTATACAAGAGCTGATGGACCATGCTGTGCTCGGCTACGACCATATGGAAGAAACCTAACCCTAATTTTTGGTGCAGATTTCAGGATGGAAAGTGAGTCGACTTTTCGAGCTCAACTGATGTCGAGATTTCTTTTTAAGTTTGAGTTCTGTTTGAGTTTGTTTGGTGATCCTGTTTGGAATTTGTTTGAAATGGATGGTATCTGTTTTGAACTTGTTTTGGTGCCAATTTGAATTGTTTGACTCTGGTTTGATATTGGTTTCAATGATTGGTGATTTTACTCCCGAGTGGAGAAGTGAGAAATACTGTTTTGGTATCGTTTGAAAACCTCCGAACGACGCAGGCCGATGCCTGGGGAGCGTTTGGTTGTATGCTTGTAAAATAATTGTTGTTGTGACTCCCGGCCCGGACCTGGATGGTTATGCGGGAGGAGTATTAAGAAGTCTGAGCAGTGGTTACTCTCAGCACCTCCAAACGACGCAGGCTGCGGTCAGAGGGGCGTTTGGTTGTAAAAGGCCTCTATATCTCCCGGCCCGGACCTTTTTAGGTTATGCGGGAGGAGTGATGAGGGAGTCGTTGAATATCTCCCGGCCCGGACCTTGTTAGGTTATGCAGGAGGAGTGTTCATTGGCGGCTTTATGTTTCTATGTCTTGTAACATGCATATGTGAGCATTTGTGTTGCATTGTGATGTGCCAACCATTGAATATTCCTAATTGGATGAGATTGCCTTGGCATGTAATTTTAGTGCATCAAGACACCCAAGGAAGATCAGTACGGTTTGGGTGTGATGGCTAATTTTACTACGCCGGAATATCAAGAGTTCCGATTTGGACGAAAGGAGAAGCTAACTCCTTGATCAAAACAGTCGATAGGAGCAGGTAACTCCTTCATCAAAAGAGCAGAAAGGAGAAGCTAACTACTTAATAAAAAGAGCAAACTGATTGTCCCTCCGAATGACCCTCAGAAAGTTTTGAGCTAACTTGAGTTGTTTGCAGATATGTTGTAATCGAAGACGATTACTCTCTTCAAGAAGGGGAGATGTAACAAACTGCTGACGTGTCGAAGCCTAAAGAATGGAGCCAACTTACAGATGCCGGCCGAGGGGCCTAAACCCTAAGAAGAACAAGCAGCAGAAGAAGTGTCACAGAGTGAGGACGTGGTTGCCCGAGTGCAGAAAACCCTAACCCTAATTTCTGCCAAAAACCCTAATTCTGAAAACCCTAATTGCTGAAACCCTAATTCTGGAAACCCAAACCCTAAAACCTGCAAACCCTAATTTCTGCCAGAAACCCTAATTCTGAAAACCCTAATTTCTGAAACCCTAATTCTGGAAACCCTAACCCTAAAACCTGCAAACCCTAATTTCGGCCAGAAACCCTAACCCTAAGGCAGCAGACAAATTTCGAAAATTGCGCTGACATGATGATGTGGCAAGTTGTACGGATTTCCGTGTTTTGCGCTGGCTGATGACGTGGCAGGCTGTACGGATTTTCGTAAATTGCGCTCGCAGCTTTTGGCATTGCTTTTTGGACCAGAAGCTTTTGAGTTTGAAAGCTTTTCATATAAACTGCTTTTCAGGCCAAGGGCCTTTAAATATGAGGCTAGGGCTCATTCTCTGGCATGCTTCCTGGAGAAGGTGCAGAGTCTAGAGTATCGGCTTGTACTTTGATGATGCAATATAAAGAAATACCGAAAGGGGCGCCAAGGTTTGCGGCCAATACTCTCTAGGGTGGAATTCCGCCACTCCGTGTCACGTGTCGTCTCTCTCTCACCTCTCTCTCAGTTCAGTTGTTATTGAAGTGCTAAAAGTCTGTTCAGTCTGTTCTTTTCTATTGGCGCGTGGTGCCCACCTTGTGACACTTTATGTCTTTCACATCCACTCTCCGAGCTGCAGCATCTGTTTCTGTCATTATAGGTCTACTGCCATATCTAAATTCAAAAAGAACCCAATGTCGTTGAACTTGACTCTTATCATCATGGATAGAGAAAGCTCCATCCATCCCTTGCTCCAGCAAATCTGTCAATTCGGAGTATTTGTGATTCTCATAAACAACTTCTACAATCTATAGAATTGAGTGATTGGCTTTCTGATCTTGTGAGCCAATGAAAACTTTGTAAGGATTTTGTAGAAATTGTATGGCTAAACCCTTACAAAGATCCTCTGATTACTTTTAGAGATCCTCTGATTACTCTTATGTCTACGCTTCTTCATTGGCGACTTCTTTGTTCCTGTGCAATCATGTCGCTAGTGTTGTCTACAGCTTTGTCATTGTAGGCCATTCTTCGACTCGCCATTGAGGAGAAGTATGCTATGATCTGAAATTGGTGCTCCAATTCATTCACAGGGTGGTCCGACTACCAAAATTCCGTACAAAACTACAAATTTCTCAGGTGAAGAGGAGTGTACGGAACTAGCCGTAAATAACTGGATGTACAAGTGGACCACATATTTTGATCTCCATGGGGAGCATGATGAACGAAGGATTCAGACGATTCCTCTCTATCTGCGCAGTAAGGCGCTTACCTGGTGGCATGACATGACAGAGAAGCCTACGACGTGGCTATTGTGTAAAATTCAAGAGGGATTTCACCAAAATGGACCCTTTGAAAGCTTATGCCAAACTGCAGAGTCTTTCGATGAAAACTGTCTTTTGATAAATATAGGACAGCTTTCAAAGAGGCACTCACCTTCTGCAAGGTGGATTCTACGCACAATGTGCACATGTATCTGCTGCTAGGATTGCATGAGAATTACCGTTGGGCCTTAATTAAGGATAAAGCCCCGACTGATGTCGAGGATGCAATGGCAAAGGCGAGGATATTCCATTTAATAAATGGAGCAAATTATGAGAAGAAAAGAACTGCAGACCATCAATCCGGTGAGGGTGCTTTGAGGAAGCGACTCCGATTCCAGCATAAGTCCAAATCACCGCCGAGATCTTCTTCAGTTTGCTGATGCAGTGAAGAAGGGGGCTTGCTTCGGATGTGGCCAAATGGGTCACCAAATCAAGATTGCCCCAAGAAGAAGAAGACACAGAAACTGCAAGGTCATCCTTCGGTTTAGATTCACGTGATCTCACGTAACTGTGATGTTGTTCAAGTTTGAAATCCATCATTTAGCGCACAGTTCATGCACTAATTGTACCTTTAGCACCAAAGTGTTTGGTAAGCACGATCTTCTCCGTTTCCCGGGGAAGATCAAAGATAATGGAAGCTCACACAATTTTGTGGATGCAAAATTGGTGCAAAAACTTAGCCTGCGGACGCGAGACAGTGACCATGAGTATCGCGTGAAGATGCCTCGTGGTGTTGATACGGATGTATGGAATCGGATGGTTCCAGACTTGTCGCTCGAGCTGGCTGATTACAAAGAGAACCTGGATTTCCACATCATGCGCTTGGACAGAGCAGATGTTATTTTAGGAATTCCATGGTTTTATGATAAACAAGACTCATTGTATATAGACTATGTACATCACTCTCTTGTTTTTGTTAAGCAGAACATGCCTTATGTATCTGTGTCGCTTTGTAATCAGAAGTCTGTAAATAATGGTTTTGCAATACCAGTTGTTACTGCTTTGGAAATGTATAAAGAAATAAAGTCTTCTCATGTTGACTTTTATCGATGTGTACCACCTGCTTGGTTTGATTCATTAGTGCTTGGTACTTCTATCACTGAATTTCGTAAAAATGTTTCATGTTCTTCTGTTGAACTTGGGGATTCCAACGAATCCAACCTTGTCCAAGAAATCATGACTGATTTCAAGGATGTTTTTCCTAATCATCTACCTAGTACCTCTTGGCTTGCCGCCTTCGAGGGGAGTAGATCATGGCATTGAGTTAGTGGCTGGTAGTCAGCCCTCCTCAAAGCAACCCTATCGGTTTAGTAAAACCGAGGAGGACGAGATTCAGCAACAGCTGAAGGATTATCTCGATAGGGGTTTTGTTCGGCCTAGTAAATCCCCGTGGGAAGCGACAGTGTTACTTTCTCGAAAGAAGGATAACACTATGCGCTTCTACATGGATTACAAGGGGTTGAATAAGCTCACTGTCAAGAAGAAGTATCCGCTTCCGCGCTGCAGCATGGACGGTCTGATAGAATCGGCTCCATGGAGCGTTATATTTTATGAAGATAGACCTGCAATCAGGCTATCATCAGATACGGATCAAACTGGAAGATATTCCTAAGACAGGCTTCCATACGCGTTATGGTCACTACGAGTTTTTGGTCTTGCCTTTGGTTTAACCAATGCTCCAGCTCCGTTTCAGCAAATAATGAATGATCAACTGAGACCAATTTTAGGCAACTTCGTTGTTGTATTTCTCGATGATATCTTGATCTACAGCCGAAGTTTGTCTGAGCACCTAGCGCACATACGCAAAGTACTGAGAACTGAGAAGCTTTACGCTAAGGCTTCTAAGTGTAAATTTTTTAGGAAAGAGCTTCTGTACTTGGGTCACATCATTACTCGCGATGGAATTCGCGTTGACCCTGAAAAGCTGGATAAAGTGCGAAATTGGCCCATTCTGAAAAATATACGCCAAGTAAAGTCCTTTTTAGGCTTTACTGGATTCTTTCGCAAGTTTATCAAGGATTACTCTAAAGTTGCTGCTCCGCTTACGCAACTTTGAAAAAGAAGGGGTGAAAGGGCTGAAGACTTCGGGTCCTCATCGTAAAGATAATCCCCTTGTTGTCTGGAATGAGCATCTCGACGAGTGCTTTCGGACAATAAAGCAGTTGGTGACTACTGCGCCAATATTGCACATTGTGGATCCTAGCAAACCGTTTGTGGTTGAAACAGATGCTAGTGATTATGCTATTGATGCGGCGTTATACCAGGATGAACGTCCTATTACGTTTGAAAGTAGGAAGCTTTCCGACGCTGAAATGCGTTATCCAACGTACGAGAAGCAGCTTTATGCTGTAGTCCACGCCTTGAGGAAATGGCGGCACTACTTGTATAGCTCTACGTTTGTTGCATGAACAGATCATCACTCCCTGCGCTATATCTGTGATCAGGGTGATCTCAGACGCCGGAAGGCTAGATGGGTTGAGCTTATGCAAGAGTTTGACTTTGACATCCGTTATAGAAAAGGATCCAGCAATCGAGTTGCCGATGCGCTTAGCAAGATTCCTGAGGTCAATGCCTTGTCTATGGTTGAAATCTCGACGAATTTCTATCTCTCTCTCCGAGGGCTATGTCGTTCTGATAGCCATTTTGGCAAGGTATGGAACGAGCTCGAAACGGGGCATGACTCGCATACAGGCTTGGGTGGTCCGGAGACCCAACTGCGTCGTGCTGGAGAGACAAGACAGCGACAATATTCCATTAGAGGTGGACTATTGTTCAAAAATGGTAAAGTCTGCGTGCCGAAAACCGATGAGATTCGACAAAGGATTTTAAGCGAATGCCATGATGTTCCTAGCGCTGGGCACCCAGGCATCCAGAGAACTTTGGCTTTGGTCAAACGATATTTCTATTGGCCAAGAATGCGCCCTTACATAGAGAGCTATGTGAAGAGATGCGCTCAGTGTCAGGTAAATAAGGCAGAGCGCCTTAGGAAAGTTGGCCCGCTACATCCATTGGAAATCCCAGATGCTAAGTGGCAGAGTATTTCCATGGACTTGGTCGTTGGTTTGCCAAATCCTAGTCGAGGCAATGACGCTATTTGGGTTGTGGTCGATAGACTCACAAAAATGGCGAAGTTTATACCAACGAAGTCGACAGTAAAAAGCCATGAGTTGGCAGTTTAATTTGTCGATCAACTTTCTAAGCTGTATGGTCTGCCATGAGATATCCTCAGTGATCGAGATACTAAGTTCACTGGCCGATTTTGGCGAGATGTGTTTGCTCACCTTCAGACGAAGTTGAGAATGTCATCTTCTGATCATCCTGAGTCCGACGGGCAAACTGAGAGGATGAGTCAGATATTAGAGGACATGTTGAGAGCTTACGTCTCTCATAGGCAGTCTGATTGGAAAAGGTATCTTCCACAATTAGAATTTGCCTATAATAGTAGCAAGCATTTTGCTACTAGATTTAGCCCGTTCACGCTGATATATGGATTTGAGCCCAAATCCCCAATTGCTATTGGCTTAGAGAAAGTCAAGGAACACCCAGCTCGTGATCTCCTATATGACATGCAAGAAATGCTCGAATTGGCTAAGGATAGTATAAAAACGGCTCGTGATTGAGTCACTAGATGTGGGACAATGGGTTTATCTGAAGATACCCAAGGATTCCAAGACTATGCGAACAGGAAAGCATTATAAGCTTTCAGCTAGATATTGTGGTCCGTTCTTGATCACAAAGAAAATTAGCCAAGTTGCCTACAAACTGGCTCTTCCTTCGGATGTTAGTGTACATCCAGTATTTCATGTCAGCCGCCTTAGAGTGAAATTGGGCGAAGCCGACATTGTTGTGTCTATCGAGGAAAATGTATGACAAGATATACAAACTAAGTATATTCCTCGAGAACCAGAAGCAATTTTAGATAATCGTACCCGTCATTCACGTCAAAAGGCTTATGACGAGTACTTAATTAAATGGAAGGGTCAATCTCAAAGGTTTGCTACTTGGGAACCTGTTAGAGCTTTAAAGGCTCACTATCCCCACTTCATTGATGAGGACATCAATGGTTCTTAAGGGGGGAAGTATATTATGTCCCGCTCGCAGGAGAGGGGATCTAGCCCAGATGTCGTCGGGATGGGCGTACAGTGTCCGGGCGGACGTAGTGTGAACACGGCCAGTGTGGCCGGTCATTATTATAAAAGGGAGGCCAGGGCCTCATTTGCAGTTATCGACCCCCACTGGCAGAGTGCCAATGGTTAGCCCGCCAAGCTAGGAGTGCGCGAGGTCACCTCGAGGAGGTGAGGCCGGGTGGTATGGGACGCCGGGTCTTAGAGGTGCACGGCTACGTCCTCGGACGCTAGCCCCAGCACGGGGGAGCTGTCGGATGGTGGCTATGGTCAGGTGGTTCGTCCGACGCGTATCTGTAGGTGGTCTGTGTAGCCGGGAGACCCTCTCTCTTCGTTAATTTCCGAAACCCTAATCCTAAAATCTGACCTAACCCTAACCCTAAGCCTAACCCTAACCCTAACCCTGAAAAGCAGCAAGACTGATTTTCGTGAAACGTGCTGACATGCTGACATGGCACCATACGGCAGTCCCATAATTTGCTGAGATTTTTCGCTTTTGCGGCAGTGCTTTATTTCCTACGCAATTTGAGAAGAGAGAGAGAGAGAGAGAGAGAGAGAGAGACTTTGCTTTATGTTAAAACTCAAGTGAGTTTGAGAGAGAAAGAGAAGCCTTTGCTTTTATTTTAGGCTTTTGATTTTGAAGCTTTTGGGGCTCTGCTTTTGGAATCCCTTGTAAACTTTAAATAAGTGGTCTGGGCTTACACTCTGCAGAGCATCTGAAGGCAGAGTGTGAGAGTGAAACCTGAACCACTCTCTTGTACTTTGAACTGATTAATACAAAAGGAAATACCGAAAGAGGCGCAAGTCTTTGGGACCAACATCTCTAGGCACGGAACTCTGCCGGGCCAACGCAAATCTATTGTGAACTGTGAACTGTGAACTGTTTTGAAGTGGTTATTTGGTGTTGTCGTGATTGATTCTTCACTTGGAGTGTCCAAGTCTATTACATTTGGAGGTTCTATTGCAGGTACTGAGTGCTGAAAACTGAAAATGATAGTGCTACTGTGGATTCCGTCGCGAAGGACCTGCAAAACGCTAGGTCGCCTGCTGCTCCAAAAACGCTAGGGCTGAATTCTGCTGCTGGGGAAAATCCACTAACCCTAGGGCTGATCTGCTGTCGTGAAGTGGTTCTGCTGTGTCTGCCAATGCCGAAGCTCCTCTGCAATGCAAAATCGCCATGGCTGATCTGTCCTTCCAAAAACGCTAGCTTGGTGCTGAGTTGCAAAAACGCTAGGCCATGCTGTCGCGGGTCTTGCTGAGAAGGTGCCTGTTGAGCCATGCTCCTCCTGCCTCTTCTGCCAGAAAGTGCTAACTTTGGTTTGCTTATATATTATCTTAGCAAAATTGCCCTACCTACTTTCCAACAAAAGTCACTTAAAAAGAGTAAGTGAAAAATGTCAAAAATAGGGAAAAAAGGTCTATGCACTGTAAAAATGCTACTGATGGGTTCTGATGGAAATCTGATGATCATGCTATGAGCAACCAAAGGATATGCATCTAATCTAAGTGTCTGGACATGCACGGTCTGCGAACAGACTCACAAAAGTGCCAGAAAACTTTCTACCCTAGACTCACTTGACTAAATTGAACCCTGGTTATCTTGTAGGTTGTCCACGGACACATAGGCTTGGATGTGTCACGTTACATCCCCTCCTTTTCAAATTGAGGTATTGGTACCGAACTCTATGGCGTCGAGGGAGAACGCCAACAACATCCAGAATCCTCGAAAGGACTCTTCGCCGGCCCACTCTGAGGCTCCTTCAATGCATCAACTTCGTCTAGAGTCATGCGTCCTCCTTCAAGAATCTTCGAGGCTGAAAATTCCTGAAACCACTTCCAACACAAAACCATGAACATACCCATTCCATGTAAAGTGGCTGGAAAAAATATCGTCATCCTTAGAGACTGTGCATGCAATGTAGATGAACAAATAGACGGAGTGCCAAACCGTTCACCAGAGACACGCAAACAATGAGATCGAATCTTGTCTTTCTAATCTAAATCAATCAACTGTGGTAATGGACATGCCCATGCTTAATGCTCAATATGTCTTGTGCTCTTTCGGACACTGTGTCATGCCAAGGAAGAGACATGGAATGTGACTTCGTTGAATGCATACTTTTCAGCTTTTCGTGAAAAATCCGTATCCATCCGTGCTCATTCATGAGTCAATCGTGCTCAACGTACAATATGGCATGCCTAAGAAAAGAGATCACATAAAGACACTGACTAAAATACAGGAAACGATCACGAATGAAACAGTCAAACAATGTGTGCTAACTAATCATGCGATGACTAATCATGCGAACACGTGTACTTCCTATAAGGGTTCTTTGGACCCAGGCTCGAGAGCCAAGATCGGTTCTTCCTAATCGGTCAAATTTTCCCGTGGGGGTTCTTTGGACCTAAGCTCGCAGGCCAAGATCGGTGCTTCGTGATTGATCGTCTCGGCAATGAGGTTAGCTGCACTAGAGAAAGTATCAACTAGCACATCATCCTCGTGAACACTCACATCATGTTCATGCAAATCATCATGCTTGTGAGAAATCACATCTTGATCATCATGCAAACCATCATGCTTGTCATTGTCATCCAAATCATCATGCTCATCGTTATCATTCAAATCATCATGCTTATCATTGTCATGCAATTCTTCATGTGTGTCTTGCTTTGGAGAAGCAGAGACTGAGAGAGTCTCCTTTCCCTGATTCTGTGCAAACTGCGCCTGCACAATAGAAAAGAGTCGCAAGAACTCTTTCCTGTGTTGGTAGCTTTGTTCTTGTCTTGCTTTGTTCTCGCAATTCAAATTCTGCTTCTGTTTCTTTGTTCTCGCGATTCAATTTGGCTTGACTTCCAAGTCGTACTTACGCTCTATGGTTGCCACTCTGTTCGTACTCACAATCTATGGCTACCATTCTTCCTGTGAACTCCTTGTCCATCATCCTTTCGTCAAAAGCCTTCATAGAAGGTGGAGGGTCGAAAAAACCTCCTGGCGGGTAAAAGTTCTTCTTCACCTCTCTCATGCTTCTTCGCCTCTCTCATGCTCATCACCTCTAAGCGAAGTATCCATTCCGCTTCGAGTGATGACCATCCACTGAAGTCGTGGGTTCTTGGGAATTCTTGTGGTCTTGGGTTCTTCAATTCACGACGAACTTGGCTTCTTATGCGTCTTGAGTTCTTGAGGTCCTTGAGGTTCTTGGGTTCTCGAGGTTCTTCTTTCGCTTGCAATTTGTGTTCGAGAAGGATCTTCTTTTCACCCGAGTTCTGCTCTTTTCTGCGGGCGCACCCCTTGGCGGTCTTGCGCTCACACCAAGGTTGCTTTTTCCCACCTCATGTCGATTGGCCGGTCGCTAAGTGCACGGTCCGCTCTCAATGAGTGAAAAGAGGCACAAGGGGAGGCTGGACAAGCCCTTCTTTCCTGGGATTCCTGTCACTCTTCAAAAACATGATTAGGAGTTGACCATCCAAGCGAACTTGGGTTCGTGCAACCGCAACAAGCAAAAAAAATTATATGGTTCTTTCCTTGAGTGATACAGAACACTGCCAAAGCTCTGATACCAATGTAAGGTGCAGCTGAATGAATGTTGAACTTTGCTCAAGATGAGTGCTGCAAACTGTGCTCAAGGTTCCTTTTGCTTACGGAAGGGAGAGCCTTCCGGTCTTTAATGAGAGAGTGCAATGGATATAAACAAAGTGAATGGACACTGTGCGTGAAGGTACATGAGACTGAGAGATAGAGAGAGAAGAATATGACACCAGAATGTTGTCAAACCCTCCTCCGAAGGCCCCACTCTCTATGGCGAGAGTGGTCTACTTATGATTGCAGAAATCTCTACAATGCTTGGACTTGCCGACGATGTCGACGACGACGAGGACGACCACGAGACGCGCTGAAATCTAAAATTGCTAAGGGTTGAAATCTGCAAATCTTTATGTGTTGAATTCTGACTCTATGTCGATGACGACGATGCAACAACCGCGCGCTGAAAACACAGATTCTGAAATCTGCGTTTTCCGGATTGAATCTGTAAACCCTGCGGAATCTGACCGTGCGGCGAGGATCTGCTGCGGGAACGTGAGATCTGCTAGGTCTGGGGGTTCTACTGCGGGTATTGAGTGCTTAAAACTGAAAACGTTAGTGCTACTGTGGATTCCGTTGCAAAGGAACTGCAAAACGCTAGGTCGCCTACTGCTCCAAAAACGCTAGCGCTGAAGTCTGCTGCTGGGGATAATCCACTAATGCTAGGGCTGATCTTTTGTTGTGAAGTGGTTCTGCTGCGTTTGCCAATGCCGAAGCTCCTCTGCAATGCAAAATCGCCAAGGCTGATCTGTCCATGCAAAAACGCTAGCTTGATGCTGAGTTGCAAAACCGCTAGGCCATGCTGTCGGGGATCTTGCTGAGAAGGTGTCTGTTGGGCAATGCTCTTGCTGCCTCTTTTGCCAGAAATAATAAGTGAAAAATGTCAAAAATAGGAAAAATAGGTCTATGCACTATAAAAATGCTACTGATGGGTTCTGATGGAAATATGATGATCATGTTGTGTGCAACCAGAGCATATGCATCTAATCTAAGTGTCTGGACATGCACGGTCTACGAACAGACTCACAAAAGTGCCAAAAAACTTCATATTATAGACTGACTTGACTGAATTGAACCCTCGTTATGTTGTAGCTTGTCCACGGACACATAGGGTTGGATGTGTCACGTGACACTCTTTGATTGTGTTGAGTTCTTCTATTACAGAGGGTTGCAATTCTCCCTCTTAAAGCGTGTTTCGTGATCGTGCCTCAATGAGCTCCTTCTTGAGTGATGCAATTTCTTCGTCTTGGGCCGTCACACGATCTCCCATTGCAGTGATCTTGCTTTCTTGGGCCAAAACGCCATCTTCAAGCATTTTTATTGTCCATAATAGGTTGCAGTTGATCTTGTTAATAGTTTCGATCATTTCTTCTTTGCACTTTTGAACTGCATCTATTAAGGGGTCGGACTTATCATTCTCCTTCCTCATGTTTGGTCGTTGCCAAAAACGAGAGGAAATTTGCGACGGAAGAAAACCACACTACACGCACAAGTGCTTCAACACTATGCATACATGCTCTCCCACATTAAGCATACATGGCGTACATTTTTTGCAAATTACAACAAATGCTGTCCCAAAGTGATGACGTGGCGGACAGCAGAAACCCTAATTTCTGCCAAAAACCCTAAATTCCTGCAAACCACAACACGACTCCCGAAACCCGCTCTCAAGAAACCTTCTGCCTCCAAGAAAATATACGGAGCAAGAACTGGAGAACGTGGTTGATGCACGGATTGCTCAGCTTTTTGACACGCAAAAGAAAGCCAAAAAGCACCACAAAAAGCAGAAGAAAGGCACTGACTTCCCGGGATATTTGGGTCGTCGCTCGACACTTGACAAGGCAAAGAAATTGAAGAAGCGCGTCAAGTTTGAAGACCTACCCAGTTCTTCTTCTTCTTCTTCTGACAGTTCTTCTAGCTCCTCGGATTCGAGCGAAGAAGATAGAAAAGGTAAAAAGCGAAGCAAGAAGCAACGCTTTGGAAAGGGCAATAGAAAGGCAAAGAAGGCTAAATCTCGCCCAGAGACTGACAGTTCTACTGACGACTCGTCTACAGACAGCTCAGATTCCAATGACGGAAAGTTTTATGCGAACAAGAAGAATTTTTACAAAGCCAACCAGTATGACTTTCTCGAAGATAAAAGCAAGAAAGTCCGAGAGTTTAAGGAAGGTGGCCACTCGATCAAGTTTGATACTTTTCAGGATACTCAGATGCTTCGAAGGCTTTGTCTTTTATACAGCAGTTTGACATCGCTTTCGTGGGAGGACGTTATTCAAAGCACTCCAAGATTCGGAGAGCTGCCTCTTACTTTAAGGGGAATGCTCGAACTTGGTGGTCCACGCTTCTATTAAGCAAGACTGTGCCAATTACATGGCTGAAATTCAAGAGGCTTTTTATTTCTTCTTGGTTGACTCAAGAGTTTGAGCGAGATATACAAGCTGCTTGGAACCATCTCCGGATGACCAAGAGCGATACAGTGAATTCTTATTGTGAAAGATTCTGGAGCTCTTTTCTACCCGCCTCTTCATTCAAGAAGATCTCGTTCAGAGAACAGATTGAGCGGTTTACCTTGGGTCTACCTACAGAGATCCGAGATCACTGCTTGGAACAGAAGTCAGCTTCTATTCCGGAGTTGATGAGTCATGCGAAGCGGGGCTTTGCCATTCACTCTGGCAGTCTGACCTACCCCACAGATGAGGCCATGACACAACGAGCCGAACAGACTTCTGGGAATGAAAGTAGAATGAAAAAGAGCATCCCAGAGAAAAAAAAAGGATGCACGACCCAAGCTTACTCCTGAGGAGAGAGCTCGCTTCATCAGAGAGGGGAAGTGCTTTGGATGCGGGGAACATGGACATATTTCCGCAAAGTGCCCTGATAAGGCACAGAAAGAACAAAATGATAAAGACGACGACAGGTCTGAGAGTTCGAGAGCAGCAGAGGAATGTGGCAGAAAAGGAAGATAGAAAAGCAGAACTGGTACCACATGGCATGGGACCTGCACCGAATCTAATGAATGAAAGTACAAACTTTGCCGCTTTCGGGGCAAAGTGAAGGATGAGGAAGCTCTTTTGAAGGAGCCAAGGCCAACTTCTTTTCACTTGGAATTGGCGGCTCGATTTGGAACTACGCCCGACAGACTGACGCTACAGGCGGAGGTAGTTCGACAGGCACCCGGATGGGATGTTGCCATTACACCGAGCATTGGCAAACTTTGATTGCAATGACAGGGGTGTTCAGGGCACGCGAGTGACGTTCTACTCGGGATCTCTTGGTACCACAAGAACTACACCGTGGTTGACTACCGGGCCGAGAAAGCAACTTTGATAAATAAATGAGGGCTTAGAGATTGTACTTGATGAACTTCAGTTTTCTTACTCATTCTTTTGGGAGAACTGAACGATGGATAAAAGTTGAATATGTTTTGACCTGAAGAAAAGAACGCCAAGATTTTTTTTTCTCCATGCTCATGCCGATTGCTTTTGAGAGGGCCTGAAGATCATACCATTGATCTGATATCTGGAAGCACGCCACCAAATCGGCCACCTTATCGTGTGAGCCGAGTACAGAATGAAAAGATTATGAACTCAGTGAAAGACCTCTTGGAAAAGGGTCTTGTCCAGCCTAGTACTTCACCGTATTGCTCTCCAGTGTTGTTGGTTTTGAAGAAAGACGGATCTTGGAGAATGTGCATCGATTATAGCACTCTCAAAAAAATCACCATCAAGAACAGATTTCCGATTCCTAGGATCGATGATATACTCGACAGGTTACAGGGATCTTCATGCTTTAGCAGGATTGACTTGAAGAGTGGATATCATCAGATCAGAATAGCATCGGGAGACGTCTACAAGACAGCTTTTCGTACGACTTTTGGGTTATTTGAGTTTTTGATGATGCCTTTTGGCTTAACCAATGCTCCTGCGACATTTAACCGGATGATGGACAGGATTTTTCGAGAGTACAGGCTATTTGTTGGCACTTTCTTTGACGACATCATTGTTTTCTCCAAGAATGAGGCAGAACACAGAGATCATCTGCTTCAAGTCTTTCAGGCATTACGAGATCACACATTAGTGATTAATGCTACGAAAAGTGAATTTTTCCTACCAGAGATACATTTTTTGGGACACATTGTGTCAGCAGCAGGAGTGCAAATGGACCCGGCCAAGATAGAGACTATCCGTGATTGGCCCGATTTGAGGAATGTCCATGAAGTTAGAAGCTTCTTGGGACTGTGTTCGTACTACAGGCGGTTCATACGAAAGTTTGCAGAGGTTGCTTCCCCTTTGCATACCTTGACACAGAAAGGAGTTCCTTTTTCGTGGGGACCCACAGAGGTGACTGCCTTTCGGACATTGAAAGAGAAATTGACTACGAGACCTATTTTGACTTTGCCGGAATTGCAGAAGTCATTTGAAGTATATTGTGATGCTTGTGGTCGTAGTCTGGGTGCGGTCTTGCTGCAAGAAGGCCATGTCATAGCTTACGAGAGCCGTTTGTTCTCTAGGCCGGAGATGACAGCACAGATCTATGGGAAAGAGCTTTTGGCGGTTATCCATGCTCTTACTCAGTGGCGGCATTACCTACTCGGAGCGGATTTTACTATCTTTACAGACCATCAGAGTTTGCGCTACTTCTTGTCACAGAAGCATCTTTCGGAAAAGCAGATGCGGTGGGTGAACATCTTGTCACAGTTCCACTTCCAGATTGTCCATGTGCAGGGACAGAACAATGTGGTGGCAAATGCTTTGTCTCGGAAACCGTTAGTTCTGGCTATTTCCGCGATACATCATAGGAGCTTCGAGGATATGGTCGATCAGTATGCCATAGATACAGATTTTGCAGATATTTTCACACGGATACGGGATGGGGAGACAGTAGCAGGATACTCCCTTCGGGAAGGCTACTTGATGAAAAAGACTATGTTATGCGTTACACAGCCGTTGAGGGAAAAGGTTATGACTGATTGCCACTGTCCACCTTTTACGGGTCACCGCGGCATTGCTACCACCATGAGAGGGGTAGAGAGAGATTTCTTTTGGCGGAGACTGAAGAAGGATGTGGAAGAGTTTGTGCGCAGTTGCTTGGTATGCCAGAAGGTCAAGTTTGACAGGCATAAGGCACAGGGATTGTTATAGCCTTTACCCATACCCACCCGCCCCTCGGAAAATATTGACATGGATTTCATTTTTTTTGATCTCCCGAGAATACATAATGATCACGATGATTTTCCGATTACATGGCACGTCTGAGACGATTCTCTCCGACAGAGACCCCAGATTTATGAGTTTGTTTTGGAAGGCAATTTGGGAGAACATTGGCACGCGGTTGCAGTTCTCGTCATCGTTCCACTTGCAGACTGACGGGCAATCTGAGATTGCCAATTCAGTGATTTTAGATTTATTGAAGTCTTGTATCTCGCATCAGAAGACTCAATGGGAAAAGAACTTACCTTTGGTGGAATTTGCCTACAATAACACGATACACACTTCGACGGGAAAGACGCCATGAGAGATTGTTGAAACTGCTGCGAAGGTTCCATCCTTCCTGAGCACGAAAGATTAGAAATTTGAAGCGGATGAATATTCGCGAGATTTGGATACGGCTTTTGCCAAGGTTCGCGAGACTTTGCAGAGTCTCAAGAACGACAGAAAAAGGCAGCGGATCGCCATCGTCGCGACTGGAAATTGAAGGAGGATGATTGGGTGCTCTTACTTTTGAGAAGGCACACCTAAGAAAGAAAAAAGGAAAGGAGAGGCTTTTTCCAAAGCTTAGTATGTGATACTACGGACCTTTCTAGATTACTGACAAGATAAATGATGTCTCCTTCCGATTGAAACTGCCACATACTTGGAGGATTCACAATGCATTGCATGTGAGTCTCTTGAACCCTGTTAAGGGTGATGTGCCTGATGATGGGGAGCCTGATGAGCAACCCAAAGTGGAAGAAAACGAGGAGATCCTTGTTCCTGAACAGATTTTGGCACATAATGATACAAAGAAAGGTAAAGTCTGAAGGCGGTTCTTGGTTAAGTTCAAGAACTTTCCTGCATTTGATGCGAAGTGGATGGAGGAGGAGGACCTAGCAGATACTCCTCGGATTGTGAAACTTTACCTCGATGTTTTGGTTTAGTATAGTCTACTCCAAACGGAACCCAGAAACTCAGCTTGGCCGAAGATCTGGTGCAGTGGGATGTTGCAGTGGGATGCACAAGAGGGGAGTTGCTCCGCTCCTTTGTCAACAGATGCCTTGATTTTGATACTAAAGTCACTGATGTCTCTTTGAGCTTCAGGGATACTGAGAGCTGACAGTATTCTGCTGGATGACTTTATGAAATGGAATTCCTGATTATGATACTGATTTGCTCTTGACTTCTTGTGAGTGCAGGAACTGGTAGACGAAATGACTGCAGCATTTTGGTCTGATTGATCTCGAATAGACATGGTTGCAATAGGGGTTAGTCAATCGGACATCGTTGAGGTCCCGATTGGACCTAGATGTGATTGCTAGCTCCATTGCCGATAAATCATGGTCTAAGATCCGAATGAATGTTGAATGTCATGTGATGTCCTGTGATGTCTGGTGATGTCCTGTGATGTCGTGTGATGTGACTGTCGATTTTGTACAAGTGCTAGATGTGTGTTCCTAGTACGTAGGTACTAACAGTCAGTGTCTGCTAAGACGGTTTATGGCTTTTGTCGGTTTTGCAGGCGTAATCGCGGTCGATTACAATGCTTTCAAGAGGGGGGTATGTCACAAAGTGATGACGTGGCGGACAACAGAAACCCTAATTTCTGCCAAAAACCCTAAAATTCCTGCAAACCCTAATTTTTGCCAAAAACCCTAAATTCCGAAAATCGTGGAGGCGGATTATTATTAATAAAAAAAAAATGAAAAATGATGAGCAACGCGAATTTTGCTTTTGCTTTTTTTAATAAAAAAAAGAGAAAAGACTCTCTAAGAGAGAGAGAGAACTGATGCTTTTGATTTTAAAAGCTTTTGGGGCTCTGCTTTTGGGCATCCCTTGTAACCTTTAAATTAGTGGTGAGGGCCTCACTTCTCAAAGCATCTGGACGCAGAGTCTGAGAGTGAAACCCTAACTGCTCTCTTGTACTTGGCCAGTGCAAATCTATTGTGATCTGTGAATTGTTTTGAAGTGGTTATTTGGTGCTGTCGCGGTTGATTCTTGACTTGGAGTGTCCAAGTTTGTTACAAATGCAATTTCTGCAAACTCTATCATTTCTGAGAAAACGGAATTTTGAATTTCAAATTTCTGCAATTTTTCTGATAACTCTCTCTGTTGTACCTGCTGAGCGGTGGGGAGGGGGAGGGGGGGACGGGTCTCGACAGGAGGCAGTAGCGCACACACACACACACACACACGCACACACATAGAGGGTGGACGGGGAGGGGGGGGGAGGGCTGGGCAGCGCAAGGGGACGTGGGCGGGCTGCGGGCTAGAGAGAGAGAGAGAGAGAGAGAGAGAGAGAGAGAGAGAGAGAGAGAGAGAGAGAGAGAGAGATGAAATGAAATGAAATGTTAAAAGGCCTAAGTGACCTATGAGACTAGAAAGTTACAATGTGGTAGAAAATTATATAGAATCCTAAGCTGCTAGATGTGAGCTAAGCAACTAGTTGGGCTTGTGTAAATGGGTAGGGGGTGAATTGAGTGGTGGGGGGCTGAGACAACCGAGTGTGGGTGTATCCTCAGAAAGAGCTAAATCACAGGAGATCTAGCATCGGTCGTTGGAGAATCTCAACAATCTCCTCCATGGTCAGTAGTTTGACCAGGCGTCGTGCATGGCGGGCCGAAGTGATCCGAATCCTCTGATGCAGCCTCCGTCGATGCTGTGTAGTCCTCCGCAATCGTGGGCGTCTGGATCTCCCTAGCTCAACCACTTGGTCAATCAGCATGCCTCTGATGTGAGGAGAATGTGGGCTCTGCAGTGGTAGTAGCTCTTCTGGGTGTCCAGTGTCGGCTCTAAAGAAGTCTGTGAGCCATCTCTGAGACTAGCTAGTCTCTCCTCTCATCAGGCTCTCTCTGTGTCAACACAACTCGAGCAAAACCAATCCCAGGCATCTCTGGTCCTCATACCCCATGACTCTAGAGAGTGGTTCAAAGCCCTCTCTGAACAGTGAGTGGAAGCGGCATCGTATCTCATAGTAGACTGGGCAATGGCAATGTGTAGTGCAACTCTGTCTCAGGCTCTTTGTGACACAGGGGGCATGTCCTGGCCTCTGCTGGCACTCCGCTATATCTCGCAGTCTCAATCCGAAGGTGGTGTGAAGATGTGTGTATCATTCAATAGCACATCGTATCCCATGAGACAAGTGGGTGTCCATGTATCTGGGTCTCATCACAAAGTCGTCCTCCGTAAGCTAGAGAAGATGCTCTCTATAGAAAGCCACCTCCGTGCCCAGCGGCTATATCCATGTCCTCCTAGTGTCTAGCTGAGTCAGGTCCTGTCGGATAAGCCTAGTGATCTCGGACTGTGTAATAGTTAGAGAGAGTGCATCCAATGAGTACTGGAAGGGGGGCAATCTGTCCATGCTGAACCCATGTGCTCGAAACCATGATGTCATCTCCCCATACCAGCATGTTGTATCTCCCTGCATGGCTACCTGTCGGGAGGACTCAAGTGCTAGGCGGGTATATCTGTCTCGAGGAAGGTCCCACATGCGGTGCATATAGGAGACTTATCTGGTGAGCGCCTCAACTACTAGTTGGGGGGCAGCTAGCTCTGCTGGGATAATGTCACGTGGTACTGAAGCGTTGGCTCTAATAAGCCGCGAGATCATAGAGACCAAAGGCTTCTCCACATCCCCCCTATCCATCAGTGCGACCTGACCTCCCATGATGGTCCAATGAAGGTCCCCATATCTCAGCTCCATAGAGAGATACGGAAGCCACCAAAGGGTCAAAGAGCCAAAGCTTCGTCCGAGGCTCTTGAAACTGAAACTCCTGCGAGAGAGAGGTTATATGAGAGGAGGGGGGGGGGGGGGGGGGGGGTGTGTGTTTGCGCTCCCACGTGAGAGTGGATAAGTTTGTTGTTGCTTCTGGTATCATACGTCTGCGGCCAGTCAATCTAGTTCTCCCTCTCTAGAATGTCTAACTTCCTAACACAAAAAGACGAACGATTTGTATGTGGTTTTGTTGCATACCACAATTTGGGCATTTACTAGACATTGATACAATCTTTCTTCCTTGTCTTTTTCCTTTAAGTCACAACAGGGCCTGCCTAGCTCACCTGCCAAAAACCTCAGCACTAGATTACCCATCACTACAGACAATATTTCACTCTCAATTTGCACGTCAGTCCCAAACCTAACTTGTACCACATGAATCAATTGGATTTCAATTAGCTCACTAGAATTTACTGAGCATGCTACATACTGAAAAAGATCCTTGTAATACCTTATCTACTACGAGAGCGCATTCAGAAACAGGAATTCTTTGCTCTTTTAAGGTCTCTGGTTTGACCTTTAACCCAATACAAACAAGCTTAAAAGGTCTCAGGGTTCAATTTCAGATTCGAACTAATATATTAGCTTGTCCAGTGTAGTTAAATAAGTTCAGATAGAAAACCCTTGTACTTGATGTTTAAGCTACATACCGGTTTGTTATGTAATCCTCTGATCGCAAACAGGTTATGATCTCATTCCAAAACGGAGCAAATTGTTTTGCACTTCTCTGGACTTTCTCCTGCAGTTCATTATGTTTAAACTAGTTAACAAACAAGTGGACAACCCCCCTCCCCCCCAAAAGAAGAAATAAGAAACACCACCAACATCCTTCGAAGAAAAACCTCTCTCAGACCTTCCCTACTAGAAGGGGTGAGAGAAGGGGAGAAATCTCACAAATGCATGGCCAAACAAATATGGCTGACCAAATATACACACTCACACATACAATTGTACTCAATTCACAGGTCTAGCACATTTACCCTTTTACTTCTGCATTTATAGCTTTATTGCCCCTAACAGAAGCTGCATACGACCTGTGTTATTAATTCAGAAATTGATAACTCCTAACTGCATTTGTAGTACAATGATTAATGTACAAGATTAATTGCCAGCATTGCCTTTCAGCTGCAAACAACAGTCTAGTATTCAAGAAAAAGTGTAAATACACTGTGACTAAGCCACACATTCCATCTCTCTTTTTGAGACAGACCACTGCACCAGTGCCGCTTAAAAGAGGATCAATAATATCTTTACCAGGTATCAGGCAAAGCTACTAGCGATAGATACCCTACTACGAAAGCCCATGTGACATTTCATGGGATGACTCAACCTCCTTGTATTGTACTCTCTTTTACAGTTTGATTCCTTGTATTGTACTGTCCCTTAGCTATTTGATCTCATAGTTGCAGCTATGGTGTCTTGCCAGATTTTAGGTCATCTTTTATTCATTTTTAATCCAGAAAGCTGCACCACGAAGATCTCAAGAGAGCACTTGCAGCATGTAAGAGGGAGCTTGATAACAGTGGGACAACTCAGAATGGTACAGCAGGTTCGCAATTATAAGAAGAAATGACGGATTTGAAGTCATAGATAAAGAAAAAATTGAGGACATGGACGGATGTGATAAAACAACACATGAAAACACCAATTGGATATAGGTATGTTAGAGCACACATCCTGGTGGCTAAGAGCCTAAGGGAATAGGGACCAAGGGTGAGTCCCATTCTAGGATAGCAACATGGCAAGGGGCCTTGATACCTTATAATCAGGAGAAAGGCTTGCCTATTAAGGAAATGGTTGGTTCAAGAATTTGCATGTTATTAGCAGCCCAGTTTAAAGGAAGAGGGCGTGCATGGTCGCTCACTCTCCCTCTCGCTGGTACTAGAGCCAGGTCAAGTTTCTTACCCGACTCCTCTAGGACCCGGCGCCTTCTCTGCCCTGCTGGGACGCACAAGGGACTTGGGTTTGAGCCTCAACGGGCTCTCTTGCATGCGAAAGGTGCCTTGTCTGCAGTGACATTGGTGCCGCTTGCAGAAATCCCATTACCTAGGATTCTGCCCCAACCGAGAGAACACATTCACAGCAGCAACCAACCATGTCCTGAATGCCTCCTCTTCTAGTTGCCGAGTCATAAACCCTTGACCTTGCAGAGTATTCACATCAACAAAAGGTACAGACAGGAGTAGCCGTGAACTTTCGCCACGCTCGAACACTAGAGGAGCAGCAGCCTGTCTGTCTTGTCAAGAGGAACCCTCTTCACTGGTGTCATTAATCCTATCAGCCATAGTGCAATACCGAGTTTCTGTGCTTTGTGTCTTTCCCGCAAACCAGCCAAGGCTCACTCTTTAAGGCCCATCTTCTAGTCCCTAATGTTGTGTCGAGTTTTGTGCCTTGTTCTCTCAATTTTGTGTCGTGTAGAGTCCTATGAACAATAGTAAATAAGATTTAAAGTAGTAAGATCACGCTTCCGTTTCTGTGACGGCGACAAACATGAAATGCCATTCCTTGTTATGGATATTATGTTTGAAATGTAGAACGGGGATTTGAAACGGGAAGTTGGAGTGGGAATGGGGAACAGAGGCCTGAATCCCGGCCAAGGGGCCTAAACCCTAACAAAAACAGAAGCAGGACTTACCAACTTACAAAGTTTCGACCAGTGGCCCACTTATTAAAGTAGGGTTAGGATTAAAATACTAAACCCCAACAACTTATGAGACCTTGTCCAATGGAGCCTAAAAATAAAGGAGCCACACACACACACAAAAAAAAAGAACCTTGTATACACGTTGATGACATGGCAGTTGTACGGACGCCCATGTTTTGCTCTCGTGATGTGGCAGTTGTACAAATTTTCATGAAATGCGCTGGCAGCTTTGGGCGGTAACTTCTAGGACCAAATGGTTTTAATAATGATGCTTTTCATGTAAATTGCTTTTGGTAGGCCAAGGGCCTCTAAATATGTGCTAAGGGCTCACTCTCTGGCATGCTTCCACATGGATATGCAGAGCAGAGTTGCCGATATTGTACTGAGTTGAAGCAATATAAAGAAATACCCGACAAGGGCGTCACCAGTGCTCTCTTGGGGTGGAACTTCGCAACTCTGTGTCTTGTGTGTCGTGAATCTCTTTCAGTTCAGTTGTTTTGAAGCATCTAAAGTCTCTTCACTCTGTTCTTTTCCATTGGCACATGGTGCCCTCCCGTTACAAAGGTATCAAAGATCCAATTGTGTGCTTTTCTAAAAGCATATTGGTCCTGCTAAGAGCAGAGAGAACAAGATGGCGCTTCCCCATTTCAACGAGTTTTTTTCCCCCCTTTGCGGGAGGGAAAGATCCAAGGAAAACCTTACAGTTTCTGCACCAGTTTGACAATATCTATTCTATGCCATGGGAAACTGATCAGAAGAATAAAAGATCTTTCGCGCCACTATTTCTATCAGAGATAGGTCCATGCAGTGGTGGATGTCTATAGCTACCAAGCCGCACACTCCAAGGACTTGGCAAGCTTTCAAGAAAAAAAAGTTCCTCAAGTTGTATACCATTATTCCTTCGAAGAAAAGCTTCTAGCAGGTGGGGCATCCTGAAATGCTTGCCACCAAAACCCTAACATATTCCTCCTTTAAATTTCTAAACATCTGTCTCTCCTCGAGCTGATAACCTTGGAGGCCAAGTGTGATTGCTATATCATTAGACTGTCATCACCGCTACGGGAACACTCTGTCCAAGCAAACTTTCGACCATTCACGAGCTTATGGACCATGCTCGGTCGACTACACCCTTATAGAAGGAACTTAACCGTAACTTTGGTGCAGGTCTCGGGATGGAAAGCCAGTCGTCTTTTCGAGCTCAATTGACCAAGATACACCGAGAATGCTTTTTAAGTCTGATTTAGACACTTTTTCAACTTCGTTTGAGGATTTGTTTGAAATGGATGTTATCTGTTTTGAACTTATCTTGGTGCCGATTTGAGAATAGCTTGATTTGGTTCCACTATTGGTTTCAATGTTTTTGGAACATTTTTAACACTCATGGCACAAGTTTTTCCGAAAAGAGTATTGAAGAGAAGAATTGATGCTTGATAAGGTTTGAATATACTCATGGCCCGGACCCTTATGGTTTTTTGCGGGGAGAGTATTGAATGTTTGAAATGTGTTGTTTTTTTACTCATGGCCCGGGCCCTTGTGGTTATTTGCGGGGGGAGTATTGAAAAGAGATAATCGGAGTTAAGTTTACTCTCGGAACGTCCAAGCGGCGCAAGCTGCGGTCTAGAGAGCATTTGGTTGTAAAAGGCCTCTATATCTCATGGCCCGGACCTCTTAAGGTTCTTTGCGGGAGGAGTGATAAGGGAGTCGTTGAACAACACATGGCCTGAACCAGGATGGTTATTTGCGGTGGGAGTATTCATTGGTGACCATATATTTCTGTTCTTTTCAATTGGCACATGGTGCCTCCCGTTACATCATCCAAATATACTAAACAGAATTCTTTAATTGGACCAAATATCCTTTCATATAAAGGGATCCCATAGGCATTGCTATCCATTGAATCATACAACAAATGTTGTTTTGTACATGTATTTTGGATGCACTTCAAATTGCTAGAGTCCATTTTTTATATCAAAAGACTTTCGCACCATTGATTCTTCTAATCAAGTTTTTGTTGAAAAGTTCGTAATCAAATACAAGCCTCTTCTTTCCCATTTTTGGTAAACCATGGTTCTTGACGTTAAAAGCTCTACATATCCAATTTGAATAAGGGAGTCAATGTTTTCTCTTTTTAATAGTTCATTGATTTCTTTTGGGCATTTTTGGATGAGAAGCTTTGGTTAGATTAGCTTCAAAGATAGTTAGAAGAGTATTGTGTATTTTTCTTCGTCCCAAAAAGCAAGCAAGTTGTTGAAGATTCTACGTAAGATTTCATCTTTTATTGCCTCGATCTTCGTTTTGTATTTTTATTTTCCTTTTTAAACCATTCTCCGAATTTGTTGTCACTAAATACATACAAGACAATTGTTGATGGTGTAGCCAACTCTCTTTTTAATAGGAGCGTTTATAGCTTACCCATAGACGAGAAATCATATGTAAGGATATTCTAATTGTAACTTAGTAGAGCCTACTTGTATCCATACATATACAAACTCCTTTCTTATTGCTTTAGAGCAAGATACTTGTTTTGCTTTTGGATAGTGTTGAATCATAGATAGCGGAAAGAATGCTTTTTTAGCAAAACTGACACCTATACATGTATCCACTAGCGCGCCTAGTGCAACTTCTTCAAACCTTTTGGCTTTATTTAAAAAATAAACCCAACAATAGGGATTAAAACACTGTTTATATTTAAAAAATTGTGTTTCATCACCAAACTCAATTTTGTAGATTCAGTTGTTGAAGGTTGAACCTTTGGGTGTTTAAACAGAGTCATCAGCTCTTTCAGACTTTGGATATCTTTTTCAATTAGTTAATTACATTACGTCGTGCTTCTGTTGTAGATGTCGTTGATGTTTTTGTGATATTTCACCCCCCTGAACAGAGTGAAGAGCTTCTTCTCCACGTTTTACGTATACTTCGATGCTTCCCATCGAAGCATTGCTTCGTACTTTTGTTTAAGTTTTCCTTGATGTTCGAGGAAGAAATTCTTCAAAAGAAAAAGCTGGAGTAAGGTTACTAATAAAGTTGTTATCAGAGAGTGGTTTACTGTCTTTGTTGAGTTTATCAGCAAGGGCAAGTATCACCAGTCTTTCTAAAGCAAGTGCTTGCTTCTTTTAGATCAGTTTTGAACAGCTTTTGATAAGTAGACGCTTCATTAAAAATCGATCGTGGCCTGAGGTGTGGCTCGCTGCTGCTGTTCGTAAACCCCCCCCCCCCCTCTCCTGCTCTCGCAATCACTGCCGCCTGCCCTCGCGTAGCCCTCAGCCCCCCCCCTGCGCGCTGCTCCTGCCCGCAGTTCCACCCGCCCGCTGCCCCTGCCGCTGCCTACTCCCGCCCGTCGCGAGCCCACTGCCCACCCTTCCCTCACTGCTGCCCAGCCCCCCGCCTGCCTGCCCTTTTCCTCGTCTGCCTGCTTTCGACTACATTCCAGTGCCTTATCTCTCCTGCTTGTCGGGTCTCGCCGACACCCTTGACGTGCTCGGTCCGGCAGGATTTCCCTCGTTCGTCGACGCTCCTCCAGTTTCTTCACAGCAGCAGACACAAATGGAGGCTCATGCTCCGCCACAGAGGGACTCCAAAGAAAACACCTCGCCCGACCCCGCTGAGCCCACCATTCGACTTGCTCTCTCACCGACAGAGCAAGCGAGCCTAGCCGCAGAGGTGGACCGCCTGCAGGTGACTTCCGTCATCTGCAAGATTCTCGGTACTAGACCTAGCAAAGGAGAGCTACATGATCTTCTCCAGGCCCGCCTTCTCGCAGAGGTGGGCAAGATCTTGGAAGATCAGTTCCTCGGACATGGCTACTATCAAATAGAGTTTGAGACCTCCCAGATGGCGTCCAAGGTCATTGCGATGAGCCCCCTGACCATCCGAGCAGTTCGTGCCCACTTTCAACAGTGGAGACATGGTTTTGACCCAGCTTCAGATGTTCTGGTAGAGGAGGCAGACCTTCCCATCTCCGTCTACTTTTTTGGTTGAGGAGGGAGTACCTACCACTTTTGTCCAGGATAGGCTCAGTGATTGGGACTATCCTGGAGACACCTCGCACGGCAGCGGCCGGCATTCCTCAATTCGTGTTTTGGTTAGGGACACCCACACTCTCCCATAGGTCATCCTACTCCCTCGGGTGAGTGGGGGTTTGTTTAGACAGAGCGTGCAGTATTCGGGCCTCCCGAATCAGTGCTTCATTTGACGACAGATGGGCCATCTTGCGAAGGCCTGTGCACAGAGGCCGCCCCAAACTACACCACAAGCACAGCCCTAGCCCTCAAGGGCTGGCCAGCAGCAGCAGCCAGAGACACAAAGCACACAGGCAGAGCCACCCTCCAAGCCTGGGGCTCAAGCGGCAAAGGGAAGGCAGCAGGGGCCACAGCGACAGCCTGGCACTCAGAGTGGTCCTCAAGCGCCTGCCCAGCAGCAGTGGCTTCCCACGAGGAACGATTCGACCCTCTTCAGCAGGACAACGTCCCTGCTCCAACCTCCCCCTCAGCCCCCCCCCCCCCTCTCCCTCCAGTTCCGAGTCGACCCAGGGAACTGGGCCATCCTCGACTGCTAGGAGATCTCTTGGCACCGCCTTTGTCGCTTGGCGAGAGAGGGCCGGACTTTCTTACGACCCCCTCTCGAGGTTCACACGGCTCCCTTTGCAGCAGTCCCTTGTGGTCTGACGAGCTTCGACATTCGACGTCGGTGGGACTTCTTTGCCTACGACTTTACACAGTTTCTCGGCAACGCCTCACCAGACCTTGAGGCAGCCTGCTTCAGGATTCATGTTCTGTTCCTTGCAGCTAGGGGGATAGAGGCCTTGGACTCAACGGTTGGCTTCTCTTTTCCCCTTTGCGGCAGGAACCAGATTGAGTGCACTTTAGACTCAGTGTTGGAGTGGCTACAGACACATGCCCTAAAGTTCTCTCATCACATGGGAGACCTAGGGGTTACAGACTTGCTTCAGACTCTTTGGCCATTGGCCAAGTTTGCTATGACACCTCCAAACGCAACAAGATGTAAACACATTGTGGCTCACTTTTTTGATGACATGCAGTGCCCGCCATGCTATGTACACATACATGAGGACTCCTGGACAGAGGAGGTTGCTTTACGCACGGCTCGGTCTACTTGGGCTTGGGCTAGGCACTCTTTGCAGTCACGCTTATCTCGAGGACACTGGGATGCGAATTACTCCCTATCCAAGCCAACCTTGAAGATAGCACGTTTAGTTGCTTCGGCAGCATCTATTCTTTCTCGCTCCCCATGAGGATCGTCTCATGGAACGTACACGGATTAGGTGGGCCCCAGTTTCAACGTCAGAGGGGCAGACTCCGTCAGGAGCTTCAGCGATGCCTTGTAGGAGGAGAGATTGACCTTCTTCTGCTACAGGAGCATCATCTGTGTGTGAGTCGCATTAGACGTTGTGGTCAGCTTCTACGTGGACAATATGAGACTTTTTGGTCAGCTGCATTTGGACCTGGAGGCATCGAGGGCGGGGTATGTATGACTATTGCGGATTCTTTGCAGCAAGCCATTGTGGGCAAAGGGATTATTGTGTCAGGCAAGGTTCAATGGATCACTATCCAGGTTCAAGGTTGTCTTGTGAACTTCCTGAACATCTATGCGCCCAATGTGGCGAGTGCACAAGTAGAGTTTCAGATTGTTGAGTCTCTACCGCAGGTAGAGCAATGGTGCATAGGGGGTGACTTCAACATGTTGGAGGACCACTCTGACAGGATTGGTGGTAACCATACTACAGTGCATGGAGTTGAGCTAGCAGCTTGGGAGAGGTTTTGTTTGACTCTTAGGGTTTATGATGTGTGGCAGCATTCTAGCTTTGTGAGGCCCCTAGACAACTTGGCCTTCTCTCCGACCGCAAAGTGAGAGGAGTGAATCTATCGCGGATAGATCGCTTCTACACTAGTGACCACTTCTGTGACTTGGGGAGGACAGTTGGTATTCTGGCAAGGACTTCCTTTTCGGACCATGCACCAATGATCCTCAAAGTGAGGGACTGATAGGGAGAGGAGGGGGAGCACGATGCTACGTATCCCTGAGAGAGTCTTGCTAGACTCTGCGCTCAGAGAGCGGGTGGAGGCTCTATGGACAAAGAGCTTAGACATGTAGGATTCTCCTGTTGACAGAGTGGCCTCTGGACTTGCTCACCTTAGTCGATACTTGCTCCACCCGCTCAGAAAGCGGGTGGAGGCTCTATGGACAAAGAGCTTAGACATGTAGGATTCTCCTGTTGACAGAGTGGCCTCTAGACTTGCTCACCTTCGTCGATTCTTTCTTCGGGAGTCTTTGGCTCACCTGGCTGCAGCGAGAGAGGAGCAGCGTCTCCGACGGGGCGTTGCTTCCTTGCAGAGGATACAGGAGCAGCAACCAGATAGTCCTTGGTTAGAGGAGCAGTTACAAAAGGCTCGCCAGGAGCTTGTTAGCACAGAGGAGAGGCGCCATGAGTTTGCTTTCCATTGACAGGCATCTCAGTGACCCAAGTGGATGACAGAGTGACAGGCGCTTTCTTTGAGGCAGTGGGACCTTGGCATACGCATGCCAAGGTCAATCAGTTGAGGAGGCCCGGCATATGCCAAGGTCAATCAGTTGAGGAGGCCCGACTGGTCAGATGCTTCAGAGCCAGAGGACATGCGTGCAATTGCTACTGATTTTTACCGTGATTTATTGTCTGCAGAGTCTCAGTCAGAGCATCGGGATGCATGCAGAGAGTAGGTGTGGGCACAGATGCCTTGTCTTGTGACTGAGGAGAAGCGTCAGAGGCTTGAGTTGCCTCTTCAGCTAGAGGAGCTGCACACGGCTCTTAGAGCGCACTCCCCCGTGGTAGTTGTCCAGGTGAGGATGTCTTTGACTCCCAGTTTTTTCTTGGAGTATTGGGAATTGCTTGGCCCAGATCTCTGTAGTGCTTTTCAGTACATCCTCCACACAGGAGAGTTGCCTCACAGCATGAGTGAGGGCTTGATCTACCTCATTCCCAAGGAGGGTGGCTCCTTGGATGAGATTCGACAGTGGCATCCCATCACCATTCTCAACTCAGCCTACAAAATTCTTGCCAAGGCTCTGAGTTTGAGGATCCAGCCACTTCTAGAGAGAATTATACATGGGACTCAGACAGGTTTTGTGAAGGAGAGTAGTATCCTTGACAACATCTTTACATTTTGGGAGGCTTCTGCCCTAGCGTGGCTCCGTGGAGAGGATCTCGTGATTCTTCTTCTCGATTTTGAGAAGGCTTATGATAGAGTTGACTGGGATTTTCTAGAGGGCACTCTACGCAGGATGGGCTTCTCACATGCTTGAATCAGAGGGGTGTCAGCTTTGTACAGACGAGCACATAGTCAAGTAATTCTGCCAGGAGGTAGAGGTGATCGCTTCATGCTCACACGTTCGGTCAGACAGGGCTGCCCTCTTGCCCCCTTTCTCTTTCTCTTCTATGTTGAGGCGATAAGCAGGTTTTTGGTGTCATAACAGGTTGGTTTACGTGGCTTAGCACTTGGACGCTGAGTTTGCAGACGACTCAACCTTGTACTTGGATGGCTAGGAGGCCAACCTTCTCAGGTGTGAGCAAGCTCTTGAGACTTTCTGTTGTGCATCGGGCGCATTGATCAACTGGAGAAAGACAGTGGCTTTCTCGGTTGGTAGTGCTCCTATACCCGATTGGATGCCAGGTGAGGGTTTCAAGTGGATTCCCCGAGGGACTGCGGTTCGGTACTTGGGTTGTCAGGTTGGTTTTGACTTGTCTCCCGAGCAACGAATAGCTCCCCTCCTCCTGTCTATCAAGAGGAAGCTGTTACATTGGAGCTCCGCACGACTTTCTTTGGCTGGCAGAGTTGTAGTGGCCAACCAGTTGTTATTGGCTACTATGTGGTACATCACTTAATGCTGGATCTTCTCGAGTTCTTGTATCAGCCAGATAGAGAGGCTGATCTGGAACTTCCTTTGGTCAGGGCGTGACACTCAGATAGCCCGTGCCAAAGTGGCATGGCAGGTCATCACTCTGCCTTGTTCTCAGGGAGGGCTTGGGATCATAGACCCAGCACAACAGAGCAGAGCCCTTCTTGGAAAGTTCATGAGGACTTCTTCCAGGAGGAGCCCTGGAAGGAGTTCTTGCTTCAACGGCTTAGTACTAGGGTACCTCACGCTGGAGGCCCCTTGCAACCTTCAACCAGGTGGATTTTCACAGAGTTGGCTTGAGCAAGAGACTGGAGGACAGCTTCGCTGTGAGTTTCGTCCGATCTTGGGAGCAACTGCAGCAAGGCTTGGAGCAGCGTCACCCTACTTGCACAGAGGAGGGCCTGAGACAACCCCTTGTTTGGAACCCCATTGTTAGCACTCAGAGAGCTCACTTGGTTGGTAGTCGGCCTAATGTTTCCTGGGTCCCATGGCAAAGGGTCCAGCACGCTCTTTAGGTGCCTGGTTATAGCTTCCAGGCTTGTCAAAGGAGCTCCAGGGCTACAGGGCATGAGAGGGGTGCAGAGCATGTGTCAAGACATCTCAGAGGCAGTACCAGTTGTGTGGCTCACACCTCTCGAGTCAGCAACGCCCAGGTGGATGGGAGCCTTCATGCAACTGGAGGTTCTCATCTCAATTCCGGCTTGCTCAGAGACTGTACCTTCCCTGTTTTTGAGCTACAAGGTGAGGGACGCTTATATCGAGTTGCAGTAGAGGCCCCGTAGGTGGCAGAGTGCTGTTTTTTTGAGGATCCAAGTGGTGGGCATCTGTGGGAGGACTTGTGTCATCGATCCCTACCCAGCAGCTCTTGAGATTGGACACTGGAGACTATGGGCTTGGCAGGGCTGTCCACTGCCACGAGTACAGTGGGATCCTTGAGAGTCACTTTGGAGGGACCCTTTCTCCTCTGCAAACCACCAGGTGTCCCTTTCTTTCAGTACACTCTTCGACTGGGACGTCACATACTGGCAGCACAGAGAGTGGCTCACCCTGCTGCAGCACCTCATTGGCAGGAGGAGGGTCTCACAGTTGAGTTCTTGGCAGCTTTGTGGGAGAGGTTGTGGGACTTCAGACAGCCGAGACCAGTCACTTTGTTCCAGTGGCTGGTCGCACACAGAGCTACAGCAGTTGGGACCTGGCTTGTAAATAGTGCTCTCTCGGCCGCATGTGCAACTTGTGACCATCTTGTGGAGAGTCAGTGTCACTGTCTTTGGGACTGTCCTTTGGCACAGCAGGTGTGGCTTCGTGTTCTTCGGTTGATGCCAGCTCTTTCCACAGCTCGGCAGTACACTTGGGAGGCAGCTGCTTGGTCCACCCTCACGGGCCCGGCACTTCAGATTGAGCTATCTTCCACCAACAGGATGATAGTGATGCACGGGGGTCGACCTACACTCCAGCCTGCCACAGAGCTTACTCCACAGGAGTGGTGCAGTGAGAGAGGAGTGCTGGGAGCTCATCAGTAGCTTGACACTCTGGTCCATCTGGCGGGCCCGTTGCTTCCGCATTTTCGAGGCTAGCCTTGTACCACAGGCAGAGACAGTTCGGGATCTTTGGCTAGAGCTGATCCATACTCTCATAGGACAGCTCGAGAGACTCTAGGGCAGCTCCAATCGCATGCGGAAGCGCAGAGAGGCTTTCTTTTGACTCTCGCATCCTGGGCCTTTCTTCACCATGGTCCAGGGTGTACTCAGATGGCATTACCGTCCACCTGTGTGGCTTTTCCCTCCTCCCAACTCTTGATTTAGCCTCATTGTACATATGCTGTTTTTTCATTGGGAGAGTCTCCCCATCATGATTGTTGTAGCCCTCTCTTGTAGAGGGGTTTGTAGCCCCATGGGCAGTTTCTTAACTAATAGAAGGATCTTTTTCTCCGACAAAAAAAAAAAAAAAAAGACACTTCATTCTTGTTATCTGTGTTTTCAAATCTTGGAGTAGAGTCTCGCTCATTTGTTTCAGATCCTTCATTCGAGGAGAGCAATATACGAAGCAAACAACACAAACAATAGAAGCACCACTCACTACACGTAATCAGCTAACGCAAGAAGATATCCAAAGTCTGAAGAGCTAATAACTCTGTTTAAACAACAAAAGGTTCAACCATCAACAAACAAAACTACAAAATTGAGTATGGCTCATGAAATCAGAATTACCAATATAAACAATGCTCCAATCCCTATTGTTGGTATCAAAGTGGTACAGCTCTTCTATGGTGGTACAACTCTTCTATGGGTACATGAGGTCACTGAAGAACAGAGCCAACCTTCAGATCACGGCCGAGGGGCCTAAGCCCTAAGAAGAAGCAGCAACAAAAGACGAAGAAGAAGTTTTACAGACTTACAATGTCTGGACGAGGAAGAGTTCCCACCAACTTATGGAACCCCGTCTGATGGGGCCCAAGTGACATAAAGGCATTAAAAATAAAGCAGAAACACACTTAGAAGACTTTGCACAACAAAATATGATGACGTGGCACCTGTACGGACGTTCCGCAATTCGCGGCGGATTTTAGAAGAGTGTTTTTTTGGGGTCAACTTTTCATATTTGATGCTTTTAGGCTTTGGGCCTTTAAATAAGAGCCTTGGAGGCCCTCTGGCACTCCTCATAGCGCAGATTGCGGAGGATTTGCTCCCCGGCCATTGTACTTTGCAAATCAATAATAATAAAGAAATACCGAAAGGGGCGCCAGTCTTTGGGGCCAGTGCTCTCTTAGTGTGGACTTCGCCACTCCCTGTTTCGTGTCGTGCATCTCTTTCAGTTCAGTTGTTATTTGAAGTGCTTAAAATTGTTCAATCTGTTCTTTTCTATTGGTACGTGGTGCCCGTCTTGTGACAGTGGTACTAGAGTAACAAGCGTGTGCTTTTTTGAAAGCATACGGATCCTACAAAAGAGCAGACAGGGCAAACCAGCACTTCCAAAGGCTACTGGAATTTTATTTGAAGAATCTTCGTACTCTGAACCCAGACTTATCAGCCACTCCCACCCATCATACATCGTGCATCGGGCGCGCTCTCGTCTTCACCGCTCATGTCTTGTAGGGCATAAGCCATAAAGATCACTTGCAAGAGAAGGATCCAAGATTTGTTTCGAGCTGTTGTTTTTCTCAAAAGCAGTGCCATGCAAATGTTGATGCCTATAGCTACCAAGCCGCACTCTTCAAGGACTTGGCAAGCTTTCAAGAAAAATTTTGCCGGAAGTTGTATGGTTTCTGGCATCTTCCTTCGGAGAGCAACTTCTGACAGAGTGGGGTATCTTGAAATGCTTGCCATGGAAACCCTCGCAGATTACGACTTGAAATTTTTGGACATCTCTCACCAGGTGTTTCTTCTCAAGATGATAACCTTAGAGGTTTGGTGTGATTGCTATGTCTTGGGACTACCATCGCCGCCAGAGGAACATTGTCTGTCCAAGAGCTGATGGACCGTGCTGTGGTCGGCTACGACCTTATGGAAGGAACCTAACCCTAATTTTTGGTACAGGTTTCAGGACGGAAAGTCAATCGACTTTTCGAGCTCGACTGATGTCGAGATTGCTTTTTAAGTTTGAAATCAGTTTGAGAACTTGTTTGGTGATCGTTTTGAAATTTGTTTGAAATGGATGGTATCTGTTTTGCACCTGTTTTGGTGCCAATTTGAAATGTTTCACTCTGGTTTTTATACTGGTTTCATGATGATTGGTGATTTTTACTCCTGAGTGGAGTAGTGAGAAATACTATTTTGCTATTGTTTTAACCTCGAAAGAACGCAGGCCGATGCCTGAGGAGTTGTATGTTTGAAAACCTCGGAACGATGCAGGCTGATGCCTAGGGAGCGTTTCGTTGTATGTTTGAAAACCTCGGAACGAAGCAAGCCGATGTCTAGGGAGCGTTCCATTGTATGCTAGAAAACCTCGGAACGAAGCAAGCCGATGCCCAGACTGCGGTCTGAGGAGCCTTTGGTTGTACAGTCCTCTGAGCTCATGGCCCGGATCTTTTTAGGTTATTTGCGGGGGGAGTGCCAAGGTAGTCGTTGAGTAGCTTCATAACGCAGATTGTTTGTCTCGGGAGAGTACTCAACAATGTTGTTTGTTGTGTCTGTAACATGAATATGTGAGCATTTGTGTTGCATTGTGATCTCCCAACCACTGAATATTCCTAATTGGATGAGATTGCATGGGTCTGTAATTTTAGTGCATCAAGACACCTGTGGAAGATCAATGCGGTCGGGGTGTGATGTCTAATTTTACTATGTCGAAAAGAGAAGCCAACTCCTTGATCAAAAGAGCCGAAAGGAGAAGCCAACTTCTTAACAAAAAGAGGAAACTGATTGTCCATCAGAACGTCCCCTCGGAATGACCCTCGAAAACTTTTGAGCTAACTTGAGTTGTTTTGCAGATATGTTGTAATTGCCGACGATTACTTTCTTTCAAGAAGGGGGGATGTCACAAACTACTGACGTGTCAAGTCACTGAAGAACAAAGCCAACCTTCAAACCACGGACGAGGGGCCTAAACCCTTAGAAGAAGAAGCAGCAAAAGAAGAAGGTTTACAAACTTACAAAGTCTTGACGAGTGACCTATTTATAAAGAGGAGTTCCCACCCACTTATGGGACCCCGTCCGATGGGACCCAAGTGACATGAAGGCATTAAAAATAAAGCAGAAACACACTTAGAAGACTTTGCACAGCAAAATATGATGACGTGGCACCTATACGGACGTTCCACAATTCGCGACTGTTTTTTAGAAATTCTCGAAATTTTAGCAAAGTGTTTTTTTTTTTTGGGGTAAGCTTTTCATATTTGATGCTTTTTTTTTTCCAAAAAAAGATCCTTCTATTAGTTAATGAAGCTGCCCATAGGGCTACAACGACCTCTACAACAGAGGGCTACAACAAACATGACGGGGAGACTCTCCCAATGAAAAAACAGCATATGTACAATGAGGCTAAATCAAGAGATGGGAGGAGGGAAAAGCCACACAGGTGGACAGTAATGCCATCTGAGCACACCCAGGACCATGGTGAAGAAAGGCCGAGGGCGCCAGAGTCGAAGCAAAGCCTCTCTAGCTCCCTCATGCGGTCGGAGCTGCCCTAGAGTCTCTTGAACTGTCCTCTGAGAGTATGGATCAGGTCTAGCCAAAAATCCCGAACAGTCTCTGTTGGTGGTACAGGGCAAGCCTCGAAGATGCGGAAGCAGCGCACCCGCCAGATGAACCAAGGTGTCAGGCCGCAGATAAGCTCCCAACACTCCTCTCTCTCACTGCACCACTCCTATGGTGTAAGCTTTATAGCAGGCTGGAGTGTAGGTCGACTCCCCTGCATCACTATCTTCCCGTTGGTGAAGGACAGCTCAAACTGAAGTGTCGGGCCCATGAGAGTGGACCAAGCAGCTGCCTCCCACGTGTATTGCCGAGCCGTGGAAAGAGCTGGCATGAGCCGAAGAACACAAAACCAAACCTGTTGTGCCAGAGGACAGTTCCAAAGATAGTGTCGCTGGCTCTCCACAAGATGGTCACAAGATGCACATGCTGTCGAGAGACCACTATGTACCAGCCAACTCCCAACTGCAATAGCTCGATATGCAACCAGCCACTGGAACAGCGTGACTCGCCTCGACTGTCTGGAGTCCCACAACCTCTCCCAAAAAGCTGCCAAGAACTCAACTGTGAGACCCTCCTCCTACCAATGAGGTGCTGCAGCAGGACGAGCCTCTCTCTGCATTGCCAGTATGTGACGTTTCAGTCAAACAGTGTACTGAAAGAATGGGACACCTGGATGATCTGCTGAGGAGAAGGGGTCCCTCCAAAACCACTCTCGAGGGTCCTACTGCACCCGTGCCAATCGACAGCTCTCCCAAGCCCACAGTCTTCAGTGGCCAGTCGCAACAACTGCTGGGGGTAAGGATCAATGACACAAGTCCTACCACAGATGCCCACCACTCGGATCCACTGAAACGGCACTCTACCACCAGTGCGGCCTCTACTACAACTTGCTGTAAGCGTCCCCCACCCTGTAGCTTGAAATACAGGGAGGGTACAGTCTCTGAGCAAGCCCGAACTAAGATGAGAACCTCTAGTCGCCTGAAGGCCCCCCTCCATCTGGGCGTTGCTGACTCGAGATGTGTGAGTCAAACAACAGGCAGAGCCTCTGAGATGTCCTGACACATGCACTGCACCCCTCCCATGCCCTATAGCTGGATGCCCTGAAGCTCCTCTGACAAGCCTAAAAACTGGAGCCAATCACCTAAAGTGCATGCTGGACCCTCTGCCATGGGACCCCAGGAAACATGAGGCCTACTACCAACCAAGTGGCCTCTCTGAGTGCTAACCATGGGGTTCCAAACAAGGGGCTATCTCAAGCGCTCCTCCGTGCAAGTAGGCTGCCGGTGCTCCAGGCCTCTCCGTTGCTGCTCCCAGGATCGGAGCAGACTCACAGCGAAGCGATCCTCCAATCTCTAGCCAACTCTGCGCATCTCTGTGAAAATCCATCTGGTCGAAGGTCGCCGCGGGCTTCCAGCCTGAGGAACTCTAGCACTACACCGCTGAAGCAAGAACTCCTTCCAAGGCACCTCTCCTTGAAGGAGCCCTCTGACGATGAACTTCCCTAAAAGGGCTCTCCCTTGCTGTGCTGGGTCTATGATCCCCAACCCTCCCTGAGAACAAGGAAGGATAATGACCTGCCGTGCCACTTTGGCCCAAGCTATCACGCCCTGACCAAAGGAAGATCCTGATCAACCTCTCCACCTGGCTTATGCAAGAACTCAAAAAGATCCAACAAGAAGTGATGTACCACATAGTGGCCAACAACGCCCTGTTGGCCACTACAACTCTGCCTGCTAGGGAAAGTCGTGTAGAGCTCCAATGTAACAACATCCTCCCGATGGACAGGAGGAGGGGAGCAATCTGCTACTCGCGAGACAAGTCCAAACCAACCTGTCAGCCCAAGTAACGAGCTGCAGTCCCTGGAGGTATCCACTTAAAACCCTCACCTGGCATCCAATCAAGCGTAGGAGCACTACCAACCGAGAAAGCCACTGTCTTTCTCCAATTGATCAGTGCGCATGATGCACAACAAAAGGTCTCAAGAGCCTGCTCACACCTGTGAAGGTTGGCCTCCTGGCCATCTACGTACAGGGCTGAGTCGTCTGGAAACTCAGCGTCCAGTAGCTCATCTCCCCGAATAGGGGCTGTGTCCAGGGCCTCAATGCCTCTAGCTGTAAGAAAGAGGACGTGGACTCAAACGCTGGCCTCCTCCAAGTCGGGAGAGGCGTCACCCAGAAACCGAGTGAAGCTCTAGTCGAAGAAGTCCCAACGTCTGCGAATGTCGAAGCTAGTCAGACCTATAGGGACCGCTGCAAAGGGAGAAGTGAGCACCCAAAAAGGCGGCCTCAGGTGGGGCTGTCCCTCTCGAGCCACACGGCTCGTAGCGAAAGCACTACCAAGAGAACGCCTCGTGGAAGAAGCATTTCCAATACCCTGCATCTGAGGAAGAGGTGGCGGAGGGATCGGGAGACGAGGCTGTGGACCCCATCAGGGAGAGAGGAGGGGCGGGAGGCAAAGGTGGAGGTTGGGGGGGGGGGGGGGGGGGGGGGGGGGGGGGGGGGGGGGAGAGATGGCGGGGGAGAAGGGTTGTAGGAACATGCGCAAAGGGAGGGGGTAGAGGCAACGGCAGCAAGCTCCAATAAGCCAAAATTTGCCTGTCGTGACCTATATTTGATGCTTTTAGCCTTTGGGCCTTTAAATATGAGCCTTGAAGGCCCTCTCTGGCACTTTTCAACGCGCAGATTGCAGAGGAGGCACTCCCCGCCTGTTCTACTTTGCGAATCACTAATAATAATGACATACCAAAAGGGGCGCCAACGTTTGGGGCCAGTGCTCTCTTGGGGTGGAGCTTCGCCACTCCCCGTCTCGTGTCGTGCATCTCGTGTCGTGTCAGTTGTTATTTCAAGTGCTTAAAGTTGTTGTTCTTTTCTACTGGCACATGGTGCCCGTCTTGTGACATTCTGTCCCCAAAGATCGTATTAGAAGGCTACTTATTGTGTATGTGTGCACTGTGTGTATGTGTGTGCACGCATGCGCGCACATTATGTACATAAACATGAAATTTATTTATTTATTTATTTATTTATTTATTTATTTATTTATTTATTTATTTATTTATTTATTTATTTATGTATATATATGTGTGTGTGTGTGTGTGTGTGTGTGCGCACACAAAGTTTATTTACTCATTTATTTATCTATGAATACAAACCTATGACTCTAGACTCCATATAGAGAGAACGGTGTTTCATTTTCATGGAAGTTCTGCATTTTGTAAGTTTCACCAAAATGGTTCAAAAGTTTTGCGATTTTGAGGGTTCATATCCATGAAACGGATTTTTATTGTCACAATAGTCAGAGCACAGGTCTTGGTGGATAAGAGCCTAGGGAAATAGGGGGAGGGATCAGCCCTATTCTAAGAGACACATGCGGCACAAAGAACCTTATAATGTGGAGGAGGACTTGCCTATGTAAAGGATTGGCTGAAGGGGGAGGACGATCTCACTCATGCTCAAGTAGTACATAAGAAAGAATGTATGCCACGTATTCTCGACGTTCAAAAGGCAGGAAAGTCCGCAGTTTATACATATGTCACAGTGATCATTGCAGAGAAACAGAGTGGATGACGATGCTCGACCTACAGAACCATGCTAAGGTCCGCAGCATGGAATTCTTATGGGCCGTTTTATAAGGTTAAGGACTGAATTTCTTCTACATCAAAAACTCATCAGTATGAGACAAGAACTTAGCCTGCAATCTCAGGGTATAGAAGGAAATCATTGGCTATGAAAGAAGCCTGTGAGGATACTAGTAGAAGATCAAGAGGGATCACCATGCTTTACAGGGAGGAGATGCGTGCAAATGTGGAACATTCAGATACAGGGAAGGTTGATAGAAATAACTTTTAAAACACCATGACCATTGTGAAAGAAATCCAAAATTTGAAAGATTTGACCCACCTGTGGGCTTTCAATCCCCAACCTGCATTATTTTTAAAATTTAAAAAAAATCAGAAACATCAGGCATGGCAAGCTTCATAGTATCTGTCAAACTGTGCAAACAACTTACTCGTTCAATCTCTCATGTTCCATGCTGTTGACAAACCCTTCTGGGAAGCTTTCAAATCTGTTCCTCAGCATTTCAAGAGAACGTATCTTGAAAAGAAAAGGACAAGAAATTTACGTATGGCTTTCAAACCAGCGCTTGACCATTTTTCTCAAAATAAAAAATTTAATTCCATCTTATGTACCAAAGGCTCAAGTGGGAAACCTGACTGTCACATTCACAAAGTCTAAATAGGTAAATTTTGGATACACGGAAGAAACCGTGCTAGAAAAAAACCATACCTCTCCTAAACGATCTCTTGCACCAAGAAGGCCCCCCCAAATTGCTGAGATAATCGTATACCAGATAGAGATATCTAATAGATAAATCTGCAAGAATATTTCTTTTTAGCTTGCAGAGTACTTAGGAAATGTCCATTTAACAAAAATTAATTCAACTTTCAGATAGAATTATTTTAACAATAGTTTGATCAGTTACCACTAGAACAGGTGCCCAGAGAAACAGGATTGCAAGAGCATTGTGATTGTCTGAAAAGTACAGCATTGGATTTACTTAAATTATCTCCAATAATCTTCTCATATAGGTATGCAATCACATTGACACAGCACAGATATCAAAAATCATAACTTTCAGAAACTAATCTTCCCTGTTGAGATGTAAATTAAAAAGACAAACAACACAATATTTGCTGAACAGGAACAAGGACCTTTCAAAGACAAAATGAACAACCCATAAAGCACAACTTCATATTTTAGCAGTCAAATTTTTCTTGTTACGTTTACAGGCATAAAGAGCTTTATTAAGGATGCCTTCCCACCCCCTTTGCAATCTGGATGAGCGTACCTGCCTCTGCAAACTATGGCTCCAACAGATAAAATTCATGTCTGTGGTGCACAGATTACGGCTCTCTTTTGGAAAAATCCTCTTTTAAAAGAATCATCTCAAGGGCACAGCCTCAAGATAAACGGAAACAGCATGATCACCACAGAGGTGCGAGCAAAAAGTGTCCATGTAATATACAATAAAAGCCTAAGACTATTTCTCGGCTTGCAAAAGAGTCTCTCACACCTCTTCACATATACATTCTTCTAGGATCCAAGACGGGGTAATGTTCTCATACTATGCCATGAGCACAACAAGAGGAACATCATATCTATCTAAACTACATGAAGGTATGTAGCATTTCTGCGAACCCTATTGGGTTCCGAAGAAACATGATACCTCTTCCGATGAGGAAGAAGCCCTAGGAAGAGGATTTGGATTAAATGACTGGATACAGATCTTAGTGCATCAAGAGTTCTGAAAGGATGAGAGGCCAGATAGTGATCTATGTGCATCAAGAGGTCTGGACTAGATGAGATGACTCACTGTTTTCACTTGAGTGTTCAGTGTGAACTCAGCGATTGGTGGAATGCATGTTGTGTGTGGTACTGTCTTGTGGGGATGATCATAGGCATGTTTGCATGAAGTGTGAGAAAGGATGTGAATCTGATAGTGACAAGATATTTAGTAGATCAAGACTTCCGTGAACAGATCGGCACCATATGGATGTGATTGCAAAATAAGTTACAATGAAATGATTCGTATCTGAGATCTCGCCACAGAAAATGATGTGAATGTGATGTGATTGTTCAATGACTGATGTCTTTGTGCAACTGCTAGATGTGTGCAATCTCGTGCATGGGAGCATAGAGTCAATGTCTGATGAACTAGTTTTTGTCCTTTGTCCATTTTGCAAGCATATGCTGGAGATTACTCTTCTCCCAAGAGTGGATATGTCACAAATGTGATGATGTGGCATTCCGACGAAAGAGGGCCTGTTTAAAGCACCCGAAAGTGACCGAAACGAAATTGAACAAGTTTGTAACCTCAAATTATGATGACATGGCACCCGTACGTATAGACATCCAAGAATCGCGGTGGATTTTTAGGAAAATCCCCAAATTTTAGGAGACTATTTTTTTCGGTGCCGGCTTTTCATATCTGATTCTTTTTGGCAGTTTCTAATTGACCGACCTAGATCCCCGATGTCAGAAACCCGTTTCGCCCGGGCCATTTCACACTAGCCGTGCAATGTCCACTTGCACCATTTCGAGGGTTTCGGGAAAAACAAGTAAAATAAAATAAATAAAAATATGTAGTACATATTTAAAGAAGGCAACAGGAAAAATACACCTCTTGGTGACACTAAGCCAGCGCTAAACACTGAAACCTGTACAGCTTGCCACGTCAACATGTCAGCCCGAATCACGAAAATCTGCTACCAACTTTTTCTTTGACGTTTTTAGGATTTTAGCCTCCTCGACCAGTGTCCATAAGACAGTAGGGTTAGGCTTTTATTCGAAAACCCTAACCCCTAACCCTAACACCTTCTGGATTCAATTCTTCGAGGTTGAATCCTTGCTTTTGCATGTAAAATTTCAACCAAAGCACCTCTCGCGTAATTTATGTGTTTCTGTTTCTATGACTGGTAATTATTTATGTATTCTCATTTCGAATTATTCTCTAGACTTCTTATCAATATGAAGCCTACTGATGACGTGTCACGTACGGATTTCCGAGATTTACGCTTGCTGTTTTTGGGACATTTTGATTCCGACAGCTTTGAAAAAATTAGGATTTTGAGCAACAAATTAGGGTTTCTACTGAAAATTTTAGAATGTGATAAAAAGAGGATTGGTAGAATCTCTTGGAAAAGTTACAGTTGGCAAAGACTTTTCGGCAATTTGCAAGGACACAACGCATCTGTTCATGTGTAACGAGTTCAAGTGCAGTCGGATAGTGAGCTCCTCACCATGACAAATTTTGGTAAGAGATTGTTAGAAAGATCTTGTACTTAAATTTATCCCAAATATGAGGAATTGGTCATCTTACAAAGCGAGCAAAGCCGAATAAAGAAATCATGAGCCACGATGAAAGACTTTTGGAGAAGGGTTGATCCAGTAAAGGATCAACCCTAAAGGAACTTGGACAATGGAAGCCCGAAGGCTCAGAGAGAAGGAGAGAAGGAGAGAAGGCTCCAAAGTCTTGACTCGGAGAGGAGAGAGGGGAGGGCAAGCAATGAGGCTTGAGGGTTGAGAACTTGAGTCTTGAGGGCCCTTGAGCCTCTTAAATAGAAAAGGGCTAGTTTTGAAAGGGCACAAAATGAGGGGGACACCCAAACGGTCACAAACAACTTGAAATTCAAACTTTAGATTTCGAATTTTGTCACCGGTGCACCCCCTGTTCGCATTCTACCTACTTGTGTCACCAAGGACACACATCACCTCACCCCATGTGAGGGACATCAATGTCGTCCGTCCCCCGTTCCGTCCCGTCCATAAACGCCCACATCCCGGATCCCATGTGACTTTGGACCATTTGCATACTCTTGCAAACATGTATTTGTTTGAGTGTGAGGAGTGGAATCATGAATGTCTGCGGCATTTTGTCTCTACTCACCCGTAGGGGTGATACAAATGATTCATATGATGAGCTTAGCGCATCTAAACATCTACTAGAGATCAATGAGATCTAGCTGTTTAATAATTCATGTCATTTGTGAATGTCATCCTAGTGCATCAAAAGTTCTATCTCGATGAGATGACTGGATACCGATCTTAGTGCATCAAAAGATCCAAAAGGATGGGATGGTTGAATAGTGATCTATGTGCATCAATAGTTTTGGACTAGATGAGATGACTAGATTGAGTGTCTGCATCCGAGTGTTCAATGTGAACTATGTGAATGTTCATATAAAAACCAGTGTGGAATAAGATTTGTGCAAGTGCATGCTTTGTGAATGTACTCTCTTGTGGCGATAGTCATTGGCATGTTTGTGTAAAGTGTGAGAAGTGATGTGAATCCAGAGTGCCAACATTTAGTGCATCAAGACATCTACAAAGGATCAGTGTGGTCTAGATGTGATGGCTAAATAAGGCATAATGATCATGGTTAATGTCTAAGATCTCTACAGGGATAGTGATGTGAATGTGATTAAGATTGTTCAATGACTTTGAAGTGGTCAAAATCAATGTAACCATCAAGCATTAGATTTTAAACGAAACATAATCTTAAAGCATCTCATATACTCCATGGGACTGAAAATCTCGTGTTGTGCCTCTAGCATCAACAGCTCAAGAGAGCAGTATGTCTATCCCAAAGTCAGCTCCAGTCCTCTTGCAAAGCTACACTAGAGCAAGCCTCCTAGGAACGCAACAACCAAAAACTCTTGGCAGGTGAGAGCCTCGACTGCTAAGTTGTGACACTCAGTGGATATGCACAGTGCAAACATTGAAAATCAAAATAAACAACACCAACTATTTGTTCATGGCTGTAAGCAGAAGCAGTCATATGTGACTTCAGGCATGCATTAAAAAAATTAGACAGACACATACTTTTCGAAAAGAAGTCATGCCACTCGTAAACGATCTCAACCTCCAATGAAGTAATTGCTGTTGTTGCATCAACAAGTGGTTTGATCTGTATGAGAAAAGAACAAATGAAACAGAACAAATCTCACATTTCCTGCATGAAGTACAAATATACCAAAATTGAGTTGTAACACCACAGACCTGCAGGAAAAAGCTGAAAGTGAACTTACACCCCAATACAACAATCCAGAATATGACATATCTGTCACAGAATAAAATAACATGTCAATCAAAGAGGCAGACTGGTGTATTGCAAGCATGCACGCCTGCACCGGTGCATGTGCACACACACATAGCTCCATGCCTTCCAAGCAATGGATTTGACCTACACAAGTGCTTAGACACTGCCCATCTAAAGATAAGCCCTACTGATAAAACTACTCTGCAAAATTCCAGTTGATCACCTCAAATAATCGCGAGGTCTTTCAAACAAACCGCGCCCAACAAAATATCTCTCCTGTATCAATTTTATTTGAAAACACACACATCACTCACAAAAGTCAAGCAACCATAAGACACAACATCATATAATACTGGATTCAATTTTTCACCTGGTAGAGCCACTTTACTGCCTCAAAGCACTTAATCCTGTCACTCTTTTCAGCTTGTTTTCGAAGAGCAGGAATATGAAGGAAAAAGCTGATGATAAGCTGTAATGCTACATATACTCCTAATGCTAGGAGATAAATATTGAAATAGGTGGATCTGGCATTGTCCTCTAGCATCATTTTCCTGACCAAAAAGAAGCGCACACACACATATCAGCATTCTCTTTTTCTTTTTAACATAGACCCTAAGAGTTATTTTGCAACACCAAATGTCAGCTTAATTGAGAAGAGAACTACAGTAAGTGAACAGCTGCAAATATTGGATAATTGAAATTTTTGCCCAAAAAAAGAAAATTAGAGTAATAAAATACTCAGAGAAATATTGAGAAATATGTCAAATACATTTCAACCAGGTACTCACAGGACAAAATAGAGGAATAATTCAAGAAAACCATTAAGAAAAACAAACATTTTAGCAAGGCCAACTCATAAAAGTCATCAGGAGATAGAAGGGCAGCACCGTCCAAATAATTATTTTTGCCATTGGCACCCAGCATGCCATCCATCTTAAGTTTGTCACGTGTGCACTGCACTTGCACCACGTCGACAAGCTTCTGCTACAGTCTAGCGTTAGTCTTAGCTTAGGACCTAGCCCGGCACCCTTGTTAGCCTCTAGCAAAGCGTGCATGTCTAGGGTGGTCATAGTTGCATACCCTCTCTTGCACAATTAAGTCACTTAAGCATATAGGCACATGAACAGTCACTTAAGTCATTTATTAATAAGTGACTTTGACATGACATAAATTGAAAGTAGGTAGGGCAAATGGCTAAAAGACCTATAAATGAAGCCCCTTGGGCACCAATAGAAGGGAGAGGAGCAATGACAGAGCCCAATGTGGTCTCATTATTTAATTTGGCTTTGAGGTATTTATTTTACTTATTTGTCAAAGTCTGGGTAGGGCAATTTACTGAGGTTGCTATATAAGCAACCCCTTGCCTCCATTGTTTACACAATTCAGTTATTATCTGCCAAGGTGGATTGGTTCAGGAGTCTCTGAGAGGCCAGGACAGGGGCCTGAGATAGAGATGCACTACACATGCCATTGCCCCGTCTACTACGAGATACGTGGCCGCTTCCACTACTTGTTCAGAGAGGGTTTCGGACCACTCTCCAGAGTCATGCGGTACGAGGATCAGAGATGCTTGGGTCTATTTTTGCTTGAGCTACGTAGACACAGAGAGAGCTTGATGAGAGGAGAGGCTAGCCAGTCTCAGAGAAGGAACACAGACTTCTTTAGAGCATACTTCGGGCACCCGAAGGAGATACTACCACAGGAGAGCTCGTCGTCTCACACCAGAGGCACATTGATCAACCGAGCGACCGAGCTAGGGAGATCCAGACACCCACGACTGCAAAGGACTACACAGCATCGACGGAGGCTACGTCAAAGGATTCGGATCACTTTGGCCCGACATGCACGACGCCCAGTCAAGCTATTGACCATGGAGGAGATTGATGAGATTCGCCAGCGATCCACATAGCTGCTTAGCTCACACCTACAAGTTTAGGATTCCATAGTATTTTATTTTGTCATTTTTTGTTACTCTGACTTTGTATCAAATCCACCACATTGTAACTTTCTGGTCTCATGGGTCACTTTGGCCTTTTGAAGACGTTAATATAACATTTCATTTCATTTCATCTCTCTGTCTCTAGGACCGTCTATTGGAAAGCACAGCTGGCACAAATGGTACAAGCCTCTCAGTGGAGGAGTGCACCACTCTACTGACTGAGACACTGCATGGGATATCCACACACTCAGCCCGACATTCTGGGAGCATGCCCCAAAATAGTTGGTATGATGAGGAGTGCAGAGAGATGAGAGCCCAGCTTCAAAGGGATCTTCTTTTAGGAGTCATCACTTACAAACAGTCTCGAATTGCTTTCCGACGCCTTGTGCGACAGAAGAAGCGAGCTTACCTAGCTCAGATTGAGCGAGACTTCTATCAGATGTTCTTGAGTAGGGACTCACGAGAGGCATGGCGACTCTTCCATGAGCACTCCCCTCCCCCAATGATTACTTCACCTGATGTGTGGGGCCAATATGCGACATCACTATATACGGTTCCTGGACAGGAACCCCTTCCAGACCCTATCAAGCCTTGCCCAGCTACGAGCACTTTCTTTACATCTGAGATGGTACAAAGGGCCATCGACAAGATGAGGACCGAGAAGGCATATGATCATGACGGTCTAGTAGCGGAGCACTTTATACATGCCAGGGATATGCTGATGCAAGTTCTCACACTGTTGTTCAATTGAGCCATGGGTGAGGGGTTACCTGAGACTTGGAGGTTGTCTAATATTGTGCCCATCCTCAAGGCTGGTGACCCTACAGAGCCTGGGAACTACCGCACTATTATGGTTGGACACACATTGGCACGGTTGTATGCATCTATTCTAGAGCAACACTTGAGTAATTGGGCAGAGAGCGAGGGTGTACGAGCAAAAGGTCAGGCCGGCTTCAGGAGGGGTTTCTCCACTCTTGATCATATTCTGACACTCAGGGCCATCATTGAGGAGGGCAGAGCACATGGGAGACGGATCTATTGTAGCTTTGTGGATTTTCGCAAAGTATTTGACATGGTACCAAGAGCTCGATTGATGCGTAGACTACAGGAGATGGGGGTGCCCATAGAGGTGATTTGGGGGATTATGGCTTTGTACAAATCACTGATGGGACATGTACGCACTCCGGAAGGGGTATCAGATTTAGTTCACTCTACTATTGGAGTGAAACAAGGCTGCCCATTGTCTCCTACTCTATTTGGTATGTATGTTGATGAGGTGTCTGATTACATTGACAGAGAGGGTGACAGGGGTGCCCAGCAAGCAGGGACGTGGATCCCATTGTTGCTATATGCTGATGATATTGTGCTGATATCTCAACTCACCAGGAGGTATGCAACAACATTTGGATGCACTACGCAATTTTGCAGAGGATAGTGGATTGTGTGTAAACCTAGGTAAAACCAAGGTTATGGTGTTTAACACCACACCGCAATGGGTCAGGAGATCAGTACCTACTTCAAATCCGGTCAAGAGATTGTGGAGTATACAGATGCATACACTTACCTGGGGGTAGTCTTTACTACGCCGAGATTTTCTTTGAGAAGAGCGGCAGAGACTAGAGTAACTAGAGCTGGTGTGGCTCCGGGAGGAATGGAGAGGATGTGTTCGCAAGTTCAGTTCCAAGAACCTAAGACAAAGTATGGCTCTTTGATACTTTGGTTGCCTAAACTATGTTATATGGGGTGCAGGTTTGGGGACCTTCTGTAGGCCAGGATGGTTGGAGCCGTATGGAAAAGCCCCTGCTATCTATGATCTCCCCGCTGATTAGAGCCAAGGCTTCTGTACCGCATGATATCATGCAAGCAGAATTAGTTGCCCCCCCTATGGAGATTGAGGCGCTTAACAGATCAGTCTCCTTTGTACACAGTCTGTGGGATACTACCAGAGACAGATAAGCCAGGGTGGCTCTAGACTCCTCCATACAATTAGCTCTTAATGGGGATATATCATGCTGGTATGCACAGATGGCATCATGGTTTCACCATGGACAGATTGCCTCCTTTTCAATACTCTCTACAGGCACCCTTGAGGTCTCTGACGCGGGTAGAGATTAATAGATTCATTCGTCAAGATCTGATCGAGCTAGACACGAGGACATGGATAGAGCCGATATAGGAGTTAGGCACAAAGATGGCTTTCTATAGAGAGCATCTTCTCCACCTCACGGGAGATGGGTTTGTGATTCGACCTAGCTATATGGACACGCATCTTTCTCATGGTTTGCGTTGTGCCATTGGCCAGATACGCACGTCCTCACATCAGCTCGAGATTGAGACTGGCAGATTCAGAGGGACACCAGCAAATAGCAGGATATGCCGCTTATGCCATCTAGAGCCAGAGACAGAGGTACATTACATATGTCATTGCACAGTGTACGAGGCCGTTTTCATTGTCTATTCAAAGAAGGTTTTGGGACTCTATCTAGGGTCATGAGTTATGAGGATCAGAGATGTCTTGGGCTATATCTACTTGAGCTACACAGACATAGAGAAACATTACTGAGGACAGCTGAAGAGAGACAACCCCAGAGACAGATCACAAATTTCTTTACACTAGATATTGTACACCCAGAAGAACAGACAAAGGAGCAGCCAACAATGGAGAGGTCTACCCGCACTGCTGGCATTCTCACAGACCGAGCATTGGAGCTAGGGAGATCTAGACGACCTCGATGGAGAAGAGGAGCTACACAGTTTCGAAGGAGGCTACAGCAAAGGATTCCAGCCGTACTTTTTCGTCATCGAGAGTGCAGATGAAGATGGATCTCTACTTCCCTCCCATATTGTTTACACATTGTACTGTTTAGTCCACACATTTCACGCCTTTCACCTTTCACCTTTCACACCTATCAGCTTAGTTTAGGATTCCGTAGTATTTATATTTTGTTATCCTAGTTTAATTTATTTTGTTAATCTGACTTTGTATCAGATACACCGCATTGTAACTTTCTAGTCTCATAGGTCACTTTGGCCTTTTGAAGACGTTAATATAACATTTCATTTCATTTCATCATCTCTCTCTCTCTCTATGAGCTCTAGAGAGGGACAGCAAGAGCGACTTGGGAGCATTTCAATGCTCAAAATTTTGGGCAAAGCTCCGTGGATTGGCGTGGAAGACGAAGAGGAGGACGAGATCAACTTGGTTCTATTTTGTGTCTTGGGATTCATGCGGCTAGTTTTGGATTGCGAGAAGGTACCAGATTACCTGATTCTGCAACTCTCAACATGGCCCCCCTCTTGCTCGAGCACCCACGACGACAACGACCAAAACCAACCAGTGGCTATGGATAGCAGATCAAACATCCACTTAGCGGCCTATGCATCAGCACAGTCTCCAGGAAATCGGCAAATTGTTTGGCTCGTGATTGTGAAGCCAGAAGCAAATGCTCGAGTTCGCTAGAGGACAAAGGTAAAGGTCAGCTTGACAAGGATGGTAGTACCAATACTCAGTTTGCTCCCTTCATATCCACGAGGTATGACCACAGTCCGGGCCATGAGCTGTTCAACGACTCCCTCATCACTCCTCCCGCAAATAACCTAAAAAGGTCTGGCCCATGAGATATAGAGGCCTTTTACAACCAAACGCCCCCCAGACCGCAGCCTGCGTCGTTTGGAGGTGTTGAGAGTAACCACTACTCAGACTTCTTAATACTCCTCCCGCATAACCATCCAGGTCCGGGCCATGAGTAAACGGGCCATGAGTAACAACAACAATACTCCCCCCGTAAATTACCACAAGGGTCTGGGCCATGAGTAACAACAACACTTTTCAATCATTCAATACTCCCCCCACAAATAACCACAAGGGTCTGGGCCATGAGTAACAACAACAATACTCCCCCCGTAAATAACCACAAGGGTCCGGGCCATGAGTAACAACAACACTTTTCAATCATTCAATCCTCCCCCCGCAAATAACCACAAGGGTCTGGGCCATGAGTATGAACAAGCATTCTCAAACATAATTTCTCACTACTCCACCCGGGAGTAAAATTACCAATCATTGAAACCAATATCAAACCAAAGTCAAACAATTCAAATCGGCACCAAAACAGGTTCAAAATAGATAGCATCCATTTCAAACTAATTCCAAACAGGATTACCAAACAAGTTCTCAAACAGATTTGAAACTTAAAAAAACAATCTCGACATCAGTCGAGCTCGAAAAGTCGACGGACTTTCCATCTTGGAACCTGCACCAAAAATTAGGGTTAGGTTCATTCCGTAAGGCCGTAGCCGAGCACAGCATGGTCCATCAGCTCTTGGACAGACAGTGTTTCTTTGGCAGAGATGGTAGTCCCAAGATAGCTATCGCACCGAATCTCCAAGGTCATCTTCTTGTAAAGAGACATCTACTGAGAGATGTCGAGAAATTTCAAGTTATGATCTGCTAGGGTTTTCATGGCAAGCATTTCAGGATATCCCACTCTGCCAGAAGTTGCACTCTGAAGGAAGATGTCAGAAACTATATAACTTCGGGTAAAAATTTCCAAAGCTTGCCAAGTACTTGGAGTATGCTGCTTGGTAGCTATAGACATCAACATCAGCATGGCACTGCTTCTGAGAAAAAAAACAGTGACTTGAAACAAATCTGGATCCTTCTCTTGCAAGTGATCTTAATTGGCTTCTGTCGTGTAAGACAGTGCGGTGAAGACGGGAGCGCGCCTGATGCGCGATGAAGTAAGGGTGGGAGTGGCTAGTAAGTCCGGGTTGCAGGACGAAGATACCTCCAATAAATTCCATAAGTTTGCTCTTTTGTGGGACCGGTATGCTTTCAGCAAAGCACACGCCTGCTGATGCTCTAATACCACTGTCACAAGTCGGGCACCACGTGCCAATAGAAAAGAACAGACTGAACAATTTTAAGCACTTCAAATAACAACTGAACTGAAATAGAGAGAGACGACACGTGACACGGAGTGGCGGAATTCCACCCCAGAGAGTATTGGCCCCAAACCTTGGCGCCCCTTTCGATATTTCTTTATATTACTGCTGATTCGCAAAGTACAACAGTCCGGGAGCACCTCCTTTGCAATCTGCACGCTGAAGAGTGCCAGAGAGGGCCCCCAAGGCTCATATTTAAAGGCCCAGAGCCCAAAAGCATCAAATATGAAAAGCTGACCCCAAAAAATCACTTCCCTAAAATTTCGGGATTTTCCTCAAAATCCGTCGTGAATTCCGGAACGTCCGTACAAGTGCGACATCATCATATTTTAATGTGCAAAGCCTTTTGAGCGTGTTTTGCTTTATTTTTAATGCCTTTATGTCACTTGGGGCCCCATCGGACGGGGTCCCCATAAGTTGGTAGGACTTCTTCTTCTATTACTTGTTCTTCTTAGGGTTTCTAGAATTAGGGTTTGCAGGTTTTAGGGTTAGGGTTTTCAAAATTAGGGTTTGCAGGTTTTAGGGTTAGGGTTTTCAATATTAGGGTTCAGCAGTTAGGGTTTCTGGCAAACATTAGGGTTAGGGTTTCTGCTCTCGGGCAGCCACATCATCTGTAAGTTGGCTCCATTCTTTAGGCTTTGAAACGTCAACAGTTTGTTACACACACACACACAAAGAGATAGAGAGAGAGAGAGTCTATGACTCGCCCAACAAACGCAATGATGAGAAACATCTATGACCTCGACGCAGAAACCCTAACCCTAAAACCCATCAAATACTGCCTTAAAAAATCAAAGCAATTGTCCCCAATTGCACGATATAAAAGAATTTCCACACTTTTAAAATTTACACAACTAAAATCCCACGAGTGATCATTAAGTCATGATTTTTTGTGCAATGATTGCCTTGTGTATAAAAGAGATAAGCTAGTTGCAAACACCTTTCATCATGCATTCATAATCATCATTCATCGTTCATTATTCCTCATCATCTAAAGTCCGAGAGTATGACGAACGCATGCCATCCGCCATAGCATGTCATCATGCATTCAAAATATTCATTCATCATTCCTCATCATCCTAAATCCATACAAATTTCATAAAACAAGTCTAAATTCATGGTTCTTATCCTTAATCAAAAAATTATCAGATTCATTCCTAAGTCATCATCGCTCCCAAATGCTTTGAGATGCATGTTCCTCGCTCCTATTGCCTATTATTTGCACACAAATAACAAGAGCTTCCAAAACCATTAATTTCACACATGCTGAAATTTTTTGCAAAAATTGCTAAAAACCCTTGTTTTCCAAAGTTATTGAAATAACAATCCATTCGTGTCAATGGGTAGGGCTCATCGAGAGGATCAACTTTGACTTCTGTTGCATATCCAAATTCTCATATATTGAAGAGATTTTCAGAGGTCTCTGCAGCACGAAAAACATCGAAAAGCATGTTTTAAGAAGTTTCTAGGATAAATACGAACTCCTATTTCTTCTTCTCCTCCTCTTGTCGCTTCTTCTTCATCCAACTCCATAGCTTCCATCAATAAGTTGATGTAGGACCGGTTAATCCAATCACCAGTTAGGTTATGCTTTTGTTACTCCACCAGATACTCCCATTGTCAAACCACATATTGAGCATGAGTCTCCTCTTGATGCTTCTGAGTTAGTGAATTTGCCCCCTTCTCCGTTATAGTCTCCATGTTCTCCGTCCATGTTACGATCTTGCTTCGATTTGTGAAAGGCACGGAAGCAAGTTGAGCCCTAATACCATTGTAGTCCCTTATGGCGAGGAATCGGACGGAAACACAAGGATAACCACGATCTGCAACACTTTCCATCTAAAACTTGAATAACTGAGGAGAGAGAGAGAGAGAGAGAGAGAGAGAGAGAGAGAGAGAGAGAGAGAGAGAGATGAAATGAAATGTTATATTAAACGTCTTCAAAAGGCCAAAATGACCTATAAGACCAAAGTGATACAATCCTTGTGGATCTAATCCAATGTTTGGGTACAAAAATAAAATGAAGTAAAGTGAAAGACTAAAAACTAGAAGACTAAAATCGTCAGGTTGAAAATCATCATCATCATCATCCATGCCGGAGGATGCCCGTTATCAGGCGTTGTCCAAGAAAGTATTGCATCGGTCACTGAAGAGCTTCATCAATGTCCGCCTCTGTAATAGTCCAACTAGGCGTCTCCCATGTCGTGCTAGAATAGTCTTGATTCTCTGGTGGAGCCTCCGTCGATGTCGTGGTCGCCCCGGTAGACATGGGCGTCTAGCTCTCTTGAGCTCAGTGGCTCTGTCCACTAATATACCTCTGGGAGAAGTGGGCACTGAAGTCTGTTGTGAAGCATGCTCATCCGGCTGTCGAGCTCCTGTTGTCACAAGACGGGCACCACGTGCCAATAGAAAAGAACAGACTGAACAAACTTTTAGCACTTCAATAACAACTGAACTGAAAGAGAGAGACAACATGCGACACGGAGTGGCGGAATTCCACCACAGAGAGTATTGGCCCCAAACCTTGGCACCCCTTTCGGTATTTCTTTATATTGCATCAACACAATACAAGCCGGTACTCCAGACTCTGCACCTTCTCCAGGAAGCATGCCAGAGAATGAGCCCTAGCCTCATATTTAAAGGCCCTTGGCCTAAAAAGCAGTTACAGTAAAAAGCTTTTAAAACTCAAAAGCTTTTGGTCCAAAAAGCAATGCCAAAAGCTGCCAACCTAATTTACGGAAATCCGTACAACCTGCCTCGTCATCAGCCAATGCAAAACGCGAAAATCCGTACAGCTTGCCACATCATCATGCCAACGCAATTTTTGGAAATCTGCCACGTCATCAGTTTTTGGCATGTGTCCGAATCCTGCTTTATTTTCTTCCTTTATGTTACTTGGGGCCCCATCGAACGGGGGTCCCCATTAGTTGGTAGGACTTCTTCTGTTACTTGTTCTTCTTAGGGTTTAGGCCCCTCGGCCACATCTGTAAGTTGGCTCCATTCTTTAGGCTTTGACACGTCAGCAGTTTGTTACACCTCCTCTAAAGAAGTCCCTCTGTGAATGTCTCCCACTATCTGGTCTCCTCAAGAGACTTTCCCTATATCTGCGCAGCTCTAGCAAAAACAACCCGAGGCATTTCAGATCCTGATATCTCATGACTCTAGCCAACGGTCCAGAGCGCTCTATGAACAGACAGTGAAAGCGAACTCGTATCTCATAGTATACCGGACAATGACAAATGTGATGTAACTCTATCTCTGTCTCTATATGACATAACTGGCACATCCTCGCTTCTGCTGGTACTCTCCTAAATCTGTCAATCTCAATCTCTAGCTGATGCAATGATGTGCGCATCTGACCAATAGCACATCGTATCCCATAGGATAAATGAGTGTCCATAAAGGCCAGTCTGATCACATATCCATCCTCTGTTAGTTGGATGAGATGCTCTTTATAGAAAGCCATCTTCGTGCCCAACTCTTGTACTGGTTGTATCCATGTGCTTCTGGTATCTAGCTAAATCAAATCCTGACGTATAAGTCTAGTGGTCTCTGTCCGTGTGAGAGAGAGGGAGGGTGCATCCAAGGAGTACTGGAATAGAGGCTAGAGAGAAAGAGAGAGAGACAAGAGACACGAAGCGGCTTAGTTCCACTCCTAGACAATACTGGCCCGAAACATTGACGTCCCTTCTAGTATTTCTTTATTATTGCTTCGTAAAGGTACAACTCTAGGAGGATCCAACTCTCAGAGACTCTGCGTCCAGATGCCTCGAAAGAGTGACCCTAAGGACATTTGTCTACTATACAAGGGATAGCCAAAAGCAGAGTCCCAAGAGCACTTGATCTAAAAGCTTCTGTTCTAAAAAGCAACTACTTGTCACGGGAACGGGCAACATGTGCCAACGGAGAAGAACAGACTGAACAACTTTAAGCACTTCAAATAACACTGAACTGAAAGAGATGCACGACAGATGAGACAGGGAGTGGCAGAGTTCTACCCCAAGAGAGCACTAGTGCCAAACCTTGGCACCCCTTTCGGTATTTCTTTATATTACTTGAATTCTGTACAATGCCAGTACTCACGCTCTGCACCACCTGAAAGAGTGCCAGAGACTAAGCCCTCTGCACATATTTAAAGGCCCTTGGCCTATGAAAAGCAATTTACATAAAAAGCTTCAAACCCAAAAGCATCTGGTCCAAAAGTGGGTGTCCAAAAGCTGCCAGCACGTTTTGCGAAAATCCGTACAACTGCCACGTAGCACTGTCAGCGTGAATTGCGGAACTGTTCGTACAAACGTCAACATGTCAACGCGTTTTGCGGGGGATCCATACACCAGTGCCACATCATCACTTGAATTCGCAAGGGAGTTGGAGAGTACATGTCCACCTTTATTTTACTGCCTTTAGGTCCCTTGGGCCCCATCGAATGGGATCCCGTAAGTTGGTGGAAACTCTTCTTTATAGGCCACTCGACAGGACCTTGCCAATTGGTAAAACTTCTTGTGTTGCTTCTACTTTTTTTGTTGTTGCTTCTTAGGGTTTAGGCCCCTCGGCCAAGATCTACAAGTCAGCTCAGGTCTTCACTAGCTTAGCAGGTCAGCAATTTGTGACATCCCCCCCTTCTTGAAAGAAAGTAATCGTCCACGATTACAGCATATCTACAAAACAACTCAAATGAGCTTAAAAATTTCCGAGGGTCATTCCGGGGGACAATCCGGGGGACAATCCGAGGGACAATCAGTTTTCTCATTCCAGATTGGAGCTCTTGATATTTTCGCTTGTTGGCTTCCGACAAAAATCTCATCCAAAAAGGAGTCTCATTCCAAATCGGAGCTCTTGATATCCTGGGTCGTTGGTTTCCCACAGAAATCTCATCCAATAAGGAGTATTCAATGGTTGGCACATCACAATGCAACATAAATGCTCACATATGCATGTTACAAGACATAGAAACATAAAGTCGGTGATGAACATCCCCGCCACAAATAACCATCTAGCTCCGGGCCATAAGCTATTCAATGACTCCCTCATCATTCCTCTCACATAACCTAAAAAGGTCCGGGCCAGGAGACATAGAGGCCTTTTACAACCAAACGCCCTCCAAACCGCAGCCTACGTCGTTTGGAGGTTCAAGCATACAACCAAACGCTCCCCAGACATCTCGTCTACGTCCTTCGAAGGTTTTCCAGCATACAACCAAACGCTCCCCAAACATTCCCTCTGCGTCGTTCTGAGGTTCAGATAATACCAAAACAGCATTTCTCACTACTACACCCGGGAGTAAAATCATCTAATTCAAGTCATCCTTCATCAGACCTTGTAGCAGGCTTTGAATCAATGCCAAACAAAGGTTTTAGCTACTTCTTTTGGACAAGAACATCTTAAATTTTCTCTTTCCATAAAGAGAAGTTACTACCATCGAACTTACAAACCACTTTAAAGCTCTTTGTTTGATGCAAAAGCTGTCATTATCAAGCACGATACTATCGCAAACTCACAAGACAATTTTGACAATGTTTTGGCAACAATTGGGTAATATCTCAACCAAAAACTGCAAAATAAAACTCAAAAACCAACATCAAAACTATGGCGAGAAAGACTCACTAAATTTTGGTAGAGTTTCCGCACGAAACAGACAATATTTTAACCAATAACTATGAACAAAAGACGCATAAACTCTAAGTCACTATCCTTGCAAAAATCGGATAAAGCATCCTCTCTAGGGAGAACAAAATCGCAACCCAAAAAGTCGAATAACATGTAAACAGCAGGTATCACAATCTGGTATCAACATGAATTAAACTGACTAATTTCTCATCACATAAGGTATGTATACTCAATGCGTCAATGTCAAAAGCCAACTAGGCTGTCACAAGAACCTAACCATATCACACATAGCCTACGATGAAGTCACATATAATGGGGATCGTCAACACCCTGTATCACTGAAAACTCTCTCAAGAAGCCCCCAGCTCAAAGAACACCTCACGTACGACCCTCTAAAAGCTACGCAGACTCAAGAATCAAGACGACTACCGTAATTGCCAAAACGAGCATCACACAAGTGTACTAAGCAGTATCCCCAAACTTTGTACATAACACGTGAGAAATAGACCAAATTTGCTAAAAGTAGCAGACATGCACATAAACAAGCATCTCAAAAACTATCAATCTCCCACCACAATTGCAGTTGCCTCAATCACGTATTAGACGCATCCAAAATACTGTCAGAAAATGCATGAAAACTGGTGTACACGGTCATCACCAATCATAACCTGACTCAAGTCGTTGCATACTCAGCATAACCATATACATATGGCAATCACACACTCGCAACTATTACCAGAAACTGCCATGCATCACCAAGAAAGCAAAAGACCAGATCCGATGCCCAAATCTAGCATCATAAAAGCATGGGCAGAGTCTCTCGCAGACTAACAACTACCATAAGCTGGCCGTAATCAATGATCATAACCAAGCACTCAACTGGACAAAAGCATGAACAATCGCCCTAAAAAGTCCATAAACCAGCATCAAAGACTTCAATAAGGAAAACTCTTTGCAATCGATGCTCACAATCGGACATTCATTGTCATAAGCCAACAATATAACTAGCAATCTAAAGGTCACAGCCATAAAAGCAAACCCAGGAAAACCAGCCCACAATCATGGATCTCAAATCCAGAGAAATCGCATCATAAACAGCATGTGAAGACTCCCATCAACGACTATGCTCATGTGCATGGAGTAAGCATAAATGATTGCATCCAGAGAGTGGCCGTTATGCACAAACTTCAAGGAGATCCTTAACTTTTAGAGTTTTGCCCTCTTGGGGCCCTGTTGGGGGAGTACTTTGTAATCAATCCTTGAGATGATATCCACACAAGTGTAGTGCTTTCAAGAATGCACCACATAAAGCTTACATGTCATGCAGCATTCCAAGAGACGATTGTTTTACATAATTACACACGGTTGCATCAAGTATGGCTCTACCTGACATTGCAATATATGAAAGTACAGAAGCCAACCCACCAAAACACAAAACTCAGAATGCAAAAAAAAACAAACCTCCACCACACAAATGAGAACCAACTTGCAGCTTTTGAAGAAAGATATAAAGCATCTTTGCAAGAAATTACTGCTTACGTCCTGACACACAAAGAACCAACAACTGAAGTACCAAGGTTAAGATACATGTAAAACAAACAACATCGAAGACTAAGAATAACATTCAAAGGCATTTTGCAAAAGAGTTCTTAGCAACAAGCACATAACTGCTCTTCTAGCCATTGCATAATAAGTTTTCTTCAAACTGTAAAGATGTTAAAATTTAAAAAAATAGGCACCTATGCCTGTGACTTAAAGAATAACAGCTTTAGTACTACAAAAACCAGGCTTTCGCGCTACAGAAGGGGCTCTGGTAGCACTGCAGAATACTGAAAATTTTCAATAAACACAGTATTATACAGGAAAACTTACAGGTATAAGAAGAAAAAACCACCCGTGCATCCTCCAAAAAAGAGGAACTGGGAGAAGATCCGAGTAATTGCATTGCCACGAGAGCTAGTGTAAGCTCCAACCATCAAAATAATGTCAAGTCCGGCTGATAATCACAACAAACATTAAGTAAACAACTCCTTCAAATAAATGTGAGTATCCATACTCTGAATAGAATTTGAACCTTGTGTGTCAGGCTTAACAGTACAACTACAGAATTGGAATGTGTGTTGGCTTTTGTCCATCTCAATTGAAATTGGAAAAATCAAGAGCTCCAAGAAATAGATAAGAATTGCAATTCAACTCTTACATTCAATGAGTTTCATCACGAAGTAGGTCAGACCCAAGCTTAAAAGAATCTTCAACCCCTGACGGCTGAACTTTGTGAATGCAATTATCGTTAAAGCCTAAAAAGACAAAAGCTTCAGCTTAGACTAATCTCAAGAAAAAAAAATAAACTCTTAGGTGACATGTCTTTGCACACCTGAAACATCAAGACTAACAAAATCCATGTACGGAGAAAGCTGTGGTACAGGTGAAGAAATGTTCTGTGCTCCACAAAGGATGTTTTCCCCAATCGACGGCCCCTCGATCCCTGCAAAAGCTCTCTCTCTCTCTCTCTCTCTCTCTCTCTCTCTCTCTCTCTCTCTCTCTCTCTCTCTCTCTCTCTCTCTCTCTCTCTCTCTCTCTCTCTCTCTCTCTCGTCCCAAAACTCAACAGAAGGCGGATGAAGCCGAGAAATGGATCAAGGTGGCCAAGAAAGGAAAAGGCAAGGAGATAACTCCCACGTCCACACCCACTATCATTAATCAGACACTAGAGGAGGAGCAAAGAAAACGGGTGCGCGCTTTACATGTGAGAATTTGCGATCTTAAAGACAAAGGCAATGTGGACGAAGAAGTAAAAGAACTCACAGCCTTGATGGGGGTTCATGAGCCGATGCACACAAGGGCATGGAGAGTGGGCAACATAAAGAAAAATGGAAGCAGTGGAGAAACCTCAAAAGAAAGAGCACTCATCCTCCATTTTCCCTCCATGGAAGCGAAGAAGTCCTTCTTGAAGAAAAGACCAACTCTTAAAGAGACTGGCATCTTTCTCGGGGATGATCTCACCCTCTCGCAGATCGCTCATATGCAGGAAGTAATGCCGAAGATTAGAGCGGCAAGGGGAAAAAGCAAGATTGCCTTTTACCGAAATGGAAAAGTGGTAATACTAGAGCGACGCTCCACATAACGGTGCGAGACTTATGGGACCACACTCAAAGTGGCTACCTGGAACTATAATGGATCTATGCGTCTTGATGTGGGTGCTTTTGAGGATAGCTTTACTTGAAGAGACATCATCTTTTACTCTGAGACACACCAGGCCCCTGGGCAATCCATGCCTCACATCAATGGATACAAGTGGGAGACAGTTTACAAACAGGAGACACGCTCAGAGCACAGAGGGCGAGGCTTGGGGGGAGTGGCAATGTTATTTAGAGAGGATCTGCAGCCACTGATACATATAGCCCGCAGGGATGAGCAGGCTAGGTACATGTGGGTGAGATTGAAAGCAGAGACAGGCAGACATCTCTACCTTGCTATTTGCTACTTTCCCCCGAGTACAACAGTTTATGCATCACCCAGAGGACAGTCCCCTTTCTCTATTTTGGATGATGACATATGGGAGTTCTCTAGGGATGGTGACATTATCATCCTAGGGGACTTCAATGCTAGGACTGCCCATCACCAGGCAGTGTTTTATGATACTTCAGAGGAGATGCTAAGAGAGCTAGATGTTGTAGGGACGGGCCTGTCCAGACTATCACACGATGTGGAATGTACTGAGTATGGGCGACACCTGATAGCCATGGGCACCGCACATGGATTGGTCATCTTGAACGGCCTACAGAGATTTCCTGCTGCGGGAGGTTTTACATGCTTCCCACACAGACATGGAGCCCGCACAGTGGACTATGTCATGGCACAGCCGAATCTCATCTCTAGTATCCAGGATCTCACTATTGGGCCCAAACCGGTCAAGGTGGCAGTGGATCATGCTCTGGTGTCGATGACCATCTCCTTCCAGTTCAGTGTAGCAAACAGGCCACGGGTAGCAGCCCCTACTCGCTACACCTTCACACGGGAGACAGATTCTATATACACGGACGGGATCTACAGACGCCTATGCACTGAGGACCCAGGGCGACCTTTGGAGGCTAACTACTATACTGACACAGACATTACATGATGCAGCAGCAGAAGCATACCCACACACCCAGCATGAGCAGAGCCGCCGATCAAGGCGCATGCCTCAGAACAGCTGGTACGATGAGGAGTGCCGCCATACTAGAGCCAGACTTCAGAGGGAGGTGCTTTTGGGGGACGTCACTCACAGATTGACTTCCGACGCCTGGTGCCGTGGAAGAAGAGGGCTTTTTTGGCTCGACTCGAGTAGGATCTATATCAGCTATTCTTGAGTCAGGACTCGCGTGAGGCGTGGCGGCTCTTTCATGAGCAGCCCCCCCCCCCCCCCCCCCCCCCCCCCCCCTTGCTATTTCCTCCACAGAGACCTGGGGTCAGTACACATCATCTTTGTACACAATACCTGGACAGCCGCAGCTCTCCAACCCCCCCGATCCATGCCCACACACATGTGTTTTTTTCACCGCTGAGATGGTGAAGAAAGCTATTGACAGGATGAGGACTGGGAGAGCATATGATCATGATGGCTTAGTCGCTGAGCATTTCATGCATGCCAAAGACCTACTAGCAGAGCTTCTAGCAATTATGTTTAACCGTGCCATGTGTGAGGGCCTACCGGACACTTGGAGCCTATCTACGATCGTACATATCTTCAAGTAAAAGGAGACCCCAGGGAGCCTGGGAGTTATCGCACTATCATGATTGGACACACACTGGCACGGTTGTATGCATCCATTCTTGAGCAACAGCTGAGTAGATGGGCAGAGAGGGAAGGAATGCGTGCAACTGGGCAGGCAGAGTTCAGGAGAGGCTTCTCTACTCTTGACCATATCTTGACACTCAGGGCCATCATCGAAGAAGGCAGATCTCATGGGAGACGGATCTATTGTAGCTTTGTGGACTTCCGCAAAGCTTTTGACATAGTACCCAGAGCTAGATTGATGCGCAGATTATAGGAAATGGGAGTACCCACAGAGCTCATTTGGGGGATCATGGCATTGTACAGATCAGTAGTAGGGCATGTACGCACCCCTGAGGGACTTTCTACACCGGTTCACTCCACTATTGGGGTGAAGCAAGGCTGCCCGCTCTCTCCTACTCTTTTCGGTATGTATGTGGATGAGGTTTCTGACTACATTGAGAGCGATGGGGATAGAGGTGCACAGTTGGCAGGGACATGGACTCCAATTTTGTTATATGCTGATGATATAGTGTTGATCTCCGAATCCCCACAGGGAATGCAACGTCAATTGGATGCTTTGCATACGTTGCCCACGAAAGTGGTTTGTCTGTCAACCTTGGTAAAACCAAGGTTATGGTGTTTAATACCACCCCACAGTGGATCAGGAGGTCAGCACCTACACACATATGGCCAGGAGACTGTGGAGTACACAGATGCTTACACTTACCTTGGAGTGGTCTTTAGCAGACCTGCATTCTCACTCGGAAGAGTAGCAGAGACCAGATTGACTAGAGCCCACGCAGCATTGGGTAGATTGGTGAAGATGTGTTCACAGGTTCGGTTTCAAGAGCCCCAGACGAAGCTCTGGCTCTTTGACACTTTGGTGGCTTCAGCATTGCTCTATGGAGCTGAGATATGGGGACCTTCATTGGATCACCGCGGGAGGCCAGGTCGCACAGATGGATGGGGGAACATGGAGAAACCTCTCGTCTCTATGATCTCGCGGCTCATTAGAGCCAAGGCATCAATACCACGGGCCATTATCCGAGCAGAGCTAGCGGCCCCCCCACTAGTGGTGGAGGTGCTCACCAGATCAGTCTCCTTCATAAACTGCACATGGGAACTTCCTAGAGACAGATATGCTCGCATAGCACTTGAGTCCTCTCGACAGTTAGCCATACAAGGAGATACAACATGCTGGTATGGGGAGATGACATCATGGTTTCAAGCACATGGGTTCAGCATAGACAGGCTGCCACCATTCCAGTATTCATTGGATGCACCATCTCTCATTCTTACACAGTCAGAGATCACCAAGCTCATCCACCAAGACCTGACCCAGCTAGACACCAGGAGGACATGGATACAACCAGCACAGAAATTGGGCACGAAGATGGCTTTCTACAGAGACCACCTTCTCCAGCTTACGGAAGATGGTTTTGTGACGAGACCCAGATACATGGATACCCACTTGTCTCATGGGATACGATCTGCTATTGGCCAGTTACACACATCTTCTCACCAGCTGTGGATTGAGACTGGGAGATACAGCGGAGTACCAGCAGAGGCCAGGACATGCCCCTTGTGTGACATGGAGCCTGAGACAGAGCTGCATTATACATGCCGCTGCCCCGTCTACTACGAGATACGAGGCCGCTTCCATTGCTTGTTCAGAGAGGGTTTTGGACCACTCTGAAGGGTCATGGGATACGAAGATCGGAGATGCCTGGGTTTGTTCTTGCTCGAGCTGCGCAAACACAGAGATAGCCTGATGAATGGCGAGGCTAGCCAGTCTCAAAGACGGATCCCAGACTTCTTCAAAGCAGACACGGGACAAACGCAAGAGCCACTCCCACAACAGAGCTCCCCCTCGTCTCACACCAAAGGCACACTAATCGACCGAGCGATTGAACTAGGAAAATCCCGACGCCCACGACAGCGGAGGACTACACAGCATCGGCGGAGGCTACGTCAAAAGATTCGGAGCACGCTGGCCAGGCATGCACGACGCTCGGTCAAACTACTAACCATGGAGGAGATTGATGAGATTCGCCAACGACCAATGCTAGATCTCTTCTAATTCAGCTATCCCAGCAAGCCGCCCATTTTTGCTTAGTTTTCGCTTAGTTTTTGCTTAGTTTTTTGCTTAGTTCACATCGACCAATCTAGGATCCCATAGTATATATCTTTGTTTTGTACTGTTGTTATTTTGTTACTCTGACTTTGTATCACATCCACCACCTTGTAACTTTCTGGTCTCATAGGTCACTATGGCCTTTTGAAGACGTTAATATAACATTTCATTTCATCTCTCTCTCTCTCTCTCTCTCTCTCTCTCTCTCTCTCTCTCTCTCTCTCTCTCAACAGTCTAGGACTCCATCTCTCTCAGGGGTGCCCAGCTGGCAGGGACGTGGATCCCATTGTTGCTTTATGCTCATGATATTGTACTGATATCTGACTCACCAGCAGGTATGCAACGACATCTGGACGCACTACGCAGTTTTGCAGAGGATAGTGGCCTGGGTGTAAACCTAGGTAAAACAAAGGTTATGGTGTTTAACACCACACCGCAATGGGTCGGGAGATCACTACCTACTTTCAAATATGGTCAGGAGATTGCGGAGTATACAGATGCATACACTTACCTGGGGGTAGTCTTCACGGGGCCGAGTTTTTCTTTGAGAAGAGCAGCAGAGACTAGACTAACTAGAGCCAGTGCGGCTCTGCGAGGAATGGAGACGATGTGTTCACAAGTTCAGTTCCAAGAACCTAGGACAAAGTTATGGCTCTTTGATACTTTGGTAGCCTCTACTATGTTATATGGGGTGCAGGTTTGGGGACCTTCTATAGGCCAGGATGGGTGGAGGCGTATGGAGAAGCCCCTGGTATCTATGATCTCTCGGCTGATTAGAGCCAAGGTTTCTGTACCGCATGATATCATTCGAGCGGAATTAGCTGCCCCCCCTATGGAGATTGAGGCGCTCACAAGATCAGTCTCCTTAGTACACATTCTATGGGATACTACCAGAGACAGATATGCCAGGGTGGCTCTAGAGTCCTCCAGACAATTAGCTTTTAATGGGGATACATCATGCTGGTATGCTCAGATGACATCATGGTTTCAGACACATGGTTTCACCATGGATAGGTTGCCTCCTTTTCAATACTCTCTTCAGGCACCCTTGAGGTCTCTGACACGGGTAGAGATTAATAGACTCATCCGTCGGGATTTGATCCAACTGGACACGAGAAGGACATGGATAGAGCCGTTACAAGAGTTGGGCACAAAGATGGCTTTCTATAGAGAGCATCTTCTCCACCTCATGGGGGATGGGTTTGTGATTCGACCTAGCTATATGGACACGCATCTTTCGCATGGTCTGCGGTGTGCCATTGGCCAAATACGCACGTCCTCACATCAGCTCGAGATTGAGATTGGCAGATTCAGAAGGACACTGACAGATAACAGAATATGCCGCTTATGCCATCTAGAGCCAGAGACAGAAGTACATTACATATGTCATTGCACAGTGTACTATGAGATACGAGGTCGTTTTCACTGTCTATTCAGAGAAGGTTTTGGGCCTCTATCTAGGGTCATGAGTTATGAGGATCAAAGATGTCTTGGGCTTTATCTACTTGAGTTACACAAGCACAGAGGAACCTTACTGAGGAGAGGTGAAGAGAGACATCCCCAGAGACAGATCACAGATTTCTTTACACTAGATAACACCCAGAAGAACAGACAGAGGAGCAACCAGCGACGATGGAGAGGTATACCCGCACTACTGGCATTCTCATAGACCGAGCATTGGAGCTAGGGAGATCTAGACGACCCCGAGGGAGGAGAGGAGCTACACAATTTCAAAGGAGGCTACGGCAAAGGATTCAAGCCATACTCTTTTGTCGTCCAGAGTGCAGATGAAGATGGATCTCTACTCCCCTCCCATATTGTCTTCACATTGTACTGCTTAGTTTAGGATCCCGCAGTATTTATATTTTGTTATCCTAGTTTAATTTATTTTGTTAATCTGACTTTGTATCAGATACACCGCATTGTAACTTTCTGGTCTCATAGGTCACTTTGGCCTTTTGAAGACGTTAATATAACATTTCATTTCTCTCTCTCTCTCTCTCTCTCTCTCTCTCTCTCTCTCTCTCTCTCTCTCTCTCTCTCTCTCTCTCTCCCAGCAGTCTAGGATTCCATAATATTTTATCTTGACATTTTGTTATTTTGTCATCTTGTTACTCTGACTTTGTATCAGATCCACCACATTGTAACTTTCTGGTCTCATAGGTCACTTTGGCCTTTTGAAGACGTAAATATTAAATTTCATTTCATTTCAAGAGCGTCTGCAGAGGAAACCCTAACAGCGCATCAGTCTTTTGCGCAACAGGTTGCCCGACAATCTCACCCTGAGCACTGCCTGTGCTGTCTTCTCTGCACGCGCTGCCTCACTGAGCGAGCTGCACTGCCACACTGTCCCTGCTCACGCCGCCCCTGCTCACAGGCAGTTTTCGTGCGCAACCCCGCCCCCCCCCCCCCAACCCACAGGTGCAGGTTCAGGTGCAGGTTTTTTCCCCAAAAGTTTTCAACCCTTTTTTTCTCAGCCCAGCAGAAAACTGAAAACAGAGAGTGCAAATTACAAAATCTCAGTATTTTACAGGGATTTTTACAAATTTTTTCTCAGCCCTGCAGAAAATTGAAAACAGAGAGTGCAAATTACAAAATCTCAGAAATTTTACAAGGATTTTTACAAGGAATTTACAGGGAATTTGAAAACTGCAAAATTCACAGAAATTGCAAAATTGGCAAGTGGAGAAAGCAAATGTATGGCATGTAGGCTTATTGTGGGAGAAAATGTATGCATAATGTGGTGCGTGCAGGTTGGTCTCTCCTCTCTCTTACTACACTCGCAAATTTTCTCTCGGATTTTGGCAGCGACCAAGTATGAGGAAACAAAATGATAAGCCGGACCCCTTAGAGGATGCAGTTCAAAAGTGCAAAGAAGAAATGACTGTCAACAAAATTAACTGCAACTTATTGGATACAATAAAAATGCTCGACGACCACGAGTTGGCCCAAGAAAGCAAGATAACTACACTAGAAGAACGTGTGACGGCCCAAGACGAAGAGATTGCGTCACTCAAGAGGGAGCTAGCTGAGGCACGATCACGAAACACACTTGAAGAAGGAGAATTGCAACCTTCAGTAATTGAAGAGCTCAACACGATCAAAGAACAAGTGCGAGCCATCAAAGAGGGGGAAGAGCAGCACAAAGAAATGACGACCTCTTGGGTGGACGTTATTACAAAGACTCAACAAAAGGCGGATGAGACCGAGAAATGGATTGAGGTTGCCAAGAAAGGGAAAAGCAAGGAAACAACAACGTCCACACCCACCATAATTAACCTGACACTAGAAGAGGAGCATAGAAGAGGTGTGCACTCTCTACATGTGAGAATTTGCGGCCTTAAAGACAAAGATAATGTGGACTAAGAGGTAAAAGAACTCATGGCATTGATGGGAGTTCATGAGCCGATGCACTCAAGAGCTTGGAGAGTGGGCAACAAGAAAACTGAGAGCAAGGGGGAAACCTCGAAAGAAAGGACACTCATCCTTTGTTTTTCCTCCATGGAAGCGAAGCAGGACTTTTTGAAGAAGAGACCAACTTTTAAGAAAACGGGCATCTTTCTCGGGAATGATCTTACCCTCTCACAGATTGCTCATATGCAGGAGGTAATGCCAGAGATTAGAGCGGCAAGGGAAAAAGGTAAGATTGCTTTTTACCAAGATGGGAGAGTGGTGATTTTGGAGCCACCCTCCACATGACAGTAGGAGACCTATGGGACCACACGCCAAGTTGCTACCTGGCATTGTAATGGATCTATGCGTCTTCATGTGGGTGCCTTTGAGGAAAGTTTTAGTGGGAGAGACATCATCTTCTATTCTGAGACGCATCAGGTCCCAGGGTAGTCTATGCCTTACATTAATGGATACAAGTGGGAGACCGCTTGTAGATAGGAGACACGATCAGAGCACAAAGGGCGGGGCTCAAGAGGAGTGGCAGTGTTATTCAGGGAGGAGTTGCATCCATTGACACATCTAGCTCACAAGGATGAGCAAGCTAGGTACATGTGGGTGACACTGAGAGCAAAGACAGACAGATATCTTTACATTGCTATTTGCTACTTTCCCTCGAGTACGTCAATGTATGCACCACATAGAGGACAGTCCCCCTTTTCTATTTTGGATGATGACATCTGGGAGTTCTCTAGAGATGGTGACATCATCATTTTAGGGGACGTCAATGCTAGGACTGCCCATCATCAGACAGATTTTTACGATACCTCAGAGGAGATGCTCAGAGAGCTGGATGTTGCAGAGACGGGCCTATCCAGACTATCACAGGATGGGGAACATACTGAGTATGGACGACACTTGATAGATATGGGGATTGTGGATTGGTCATCTTGAATGGCCTACAAAGATTTTCCGATGCGGGGGGTTTTACATGCTTTCCACACAGGCATGGAGCCAACACAGTGGATTATGTCATGGCACAGCCGAGTCTCATCTCTAGTATCCAGGATCTCATGGTTGGACCCAGACCTGTTGTGGTGGCAGTGGATCATGCTCTTGTGTCGTTGACCATCTCTTTCCAGTTTAGTGTAGCACACAGGCCACAAGCAACAGCCACTACTCGCTACACCTTCACGCAGGAGCCGGACTGTGTATACATAGATAGGATCTACAGCCGCCTGTGTACAGAAGAGCAAGGGTGACCTCTGGAGGAGCTTACTACTATACTGACACACACATTACATGATGCAGCAGCACAGGCATACCCCCACACCCAGCCTCAGCAGAGACGTCGTTCTGGGAGCATGCCCCAAAACAGTTGGTATGATGAGGAATGCCGCGAGACTAGAGCTAGACTTCAGAGGGAGGTGCTTTTGGGGGACATCGCTCACAGAAAGTCACAAATTGACTTCCGGCACCTAGTGTGGCGGAAGAAGAGGGCATTTCTGGCTCGCCTAGAGCAGGACCTATACCAGCTATTCTTGAGTCAGGACTCACCTGAGGCATGGCGGCTCTTTCATGAGCACTCTCCTCCCCCTGCCATTACCTCTAAAGAGGCCTAGGGTGACTACGCGTCATCTCTGTACACAGTTCCTAGACAGTCGCCCCTTCCCGACCCCCCCACGATCCATGCCCCCACACACGTGCTTTTTTCACCGTTGAGATGGTGAGGAAGGCCATCGACAGGATGAGGACTATGAGAGCATATGATCATGATGGCTTAGTGGCTGAACACTTCATGCATGCCAGAGATCTACTAGCAAAGCTCCTAGCGGTTATGTTTAATCGTGCCATGTGTGAGGGCTTGCCTGATACTTGGAGCCTATCTACTATTGTACCTATCTTCAATTCAGGAGACCCTATGGAGCCTGGGAATTATCGCACTATCATGATCGGACACACATTGGCACAGTTGTACGTATCCATTCTTGAGCAACAGTTGAAAATATGGGCAGAGAGAGAGAGAGGATACGCGCAGCCAGGCAGGCAGGGTTCAAGACACGTTTTTCTACTCTTGACCATATCTTGACACTTAGAGCCATCATTGAGGAGGGCAGATCACATGGGAGACGGATCTATTGTAGTTTTCTCGACTTCCGCAAAGCAATTGACACATTACCCAGAGCTAGATGGATGCACAGATTACACGAGCTGGGAGTACCTACAGAGCTTATTTGGGGGGTCATGGCATTATACAGGTCAGTAGTAGGGCATGTACGCACCTCAGAGGGCCTATCTACAACGGCTCACTCCACTATTGGAGTGAAGCACGGTTGCCCGCTCTCTACTACTTTATTTGGTATGTATGTGGATGAGTTTTCTAACTAGATTGAGAGAGATGGTGATAGAGGTGCACAATTGGCAGGGTCATGGATTCCACTATTGTTATATGATGATGATATTGTGATCTCTGACTCCCCCAAGGGGATGCAATGTCACTTGTATGCTTTGCATAGGTTCGCCCATGAAAGTGGTTTGTCTGTCAACCTTGGTAAAACCAAGGTCATGGTATTTAAAACCCCACAGTGGATCAGGAGGTCAGCGCCCGCATTCACATATGGCCAAGAGACGGTGGAGTATACAGATGGGTAGATTGGAGAGGATGTGTTCACATGTTCAGTTTCACGAGCCTCGGACAAAGCTCTGGCTCTTTGACACTTTGCAGGCTTCTGCATTGCTCTATCGAGCTGAGATTTGGGGACCTTCATTGGACCATCACAGGAGGACAGGTCGCAATGATGGATGGGGGGACATGGAGAAGCCACTAGTCTCTATGATCTCACGGCTCATTACAACAAAGGCTTCAGTACCACGCGCCATTATCGGGGAAGAGCTAGCTGTCCCCCCACCAGTGGTAGAGGTGCTCACCACATCGGTCTCCTTCATACACCGCATGTGGAAACTTCCCAGCGACAGATATGCCCACCTTGCACTTGAGTCCTCTCGATAGTTAGCCATGCAGAGAGATACAGCAAGCTCGTATGGGGAGATGACATCATGGTTTCACGCGCATGGGTTCAACATAGACAGATTGCCCCCCTTCCAGAACTCACTGGATGCACCCTCTCTGACTCTTAAACGTTCTGAGATCACTAGGCTCATCCGCTAGGACCTGACTCAGCTAGACACCAGGAGGACATGCATACAACCAGCACAGGAGTTGGGCACGAAGATGGCTTTCTACAGAGAGCATCTTCTCCAGCTTACGGAGGGCGGTTTTGTGATGAGGCCGAGATACAATGGACACCCACTTGTCTCATGGGATACGATGTGCTATTGTCCAGATACGCACATCTTCACACTGGTTGCGGATCGAGACTAGGAGATACAGTGGAGTACCGGCAGAGGCCTGGACATGCCCTCTATGTGACAGCGAGCTTGAGACAGAGTTGCACTACACTTGCCACTGCCCCATCTACTACGAGATACGTGGGCGCTTGCAATGCTTGTTCAAAGAGGGCTTCGGACCACTCTCCAGAGTCATGCGATATGAGGATCACAGATGCTTGGGTCTGTTTCTGCTCGAGCTGCGCAGACACAGAGAGAGCCTGATGAGGAGAGAGGCTAGCCAGTCTCAGAGACGGATTACAGACTTCTTTAGAGCAGGCACTAGACACGCGGAGGAGCTACTACCACAAGAGAGCTTGTCGCCTCACACCAAAGGCACACTGATCGACGGAGCAACCAAGCTACGGAGATCCAGACGCCCGCGACTGCGGAGGACTACACAGCATCGAGAGAGGTTGCATCACAAGATTCGGATCACTTTGGCCCGACATGCACGACACCCAGTCAGGCTATTGACCATGGAGGAGATTGATGAGATCCACCAGCGATCAATGCTGGATCTTTTGTGATTTAGCTATCCCACCTAGCTACTTAGCTCACACCTAGCAATTCAGGATTCCATAGTATTTTATTTTGTCATTTTTGTTACTCTGACCTTGTATCAGATCCACCACATTGTAACTTTCTGGTCTCATAGGTTACTTTGGCCTTTTGAAGACGTTAATATAACCTTTCATTTCATCATCTCTCTCTCTCTCTCTCTCTCTCTCTCTCTCTCTCTCTCTCTCTCTCTCTCTCTCTCTCTCTCTCTCTCTCTCTCTCTCTCTCTCTCTCTCTCTCTCTCTCTCTCTCTCTCTCTCTCTCGCTCTGCGCCTCAACTATGTTGTATGCGGTGCAGATATGGGGACCTTCTGTAGGCCACGATGGTTGGAGACGTATGGAGAGGCCCTTGGTATCTATGATCTCTCGACTGATCAGAGCCAAGGCCTCCGTGCCCCACGCTATCATTCGAGCACAGCAAGCTGCCCCTCCTATGGAGATTGAGGCGCTTACCGGATCAGTCTCCTTTCTGCGCAGCTTGTTAGACTGGCCCTTGAGTCTTCCAAACAGTTAGCTCTTCAGGGGGACACTTCATGCTGGTATGCACAGATGACATCATGGTTTCAGATGCATGGCTTCACCATGGACAAGCTGCCCCCTTTCCAATACTCTCTTCAGACACCCTCGATGTCTCTTACAGGGGAGGAGATTACTAGACTCATTCGTCAGGACCCGATCCAGCTTGATACCAGGAGGACATGGATAGAACCGCCACAGAAGTTGGGCACGAAGATGGCTTTCTATAGAGACCATCTTCTCCACCTCACAGGAGATGGGTTTGTGATTCAACCCAACTACATGGATACACATGTCTCATGGTTTGCGGTGTGCCATTGGTTAGATACGCACATCCTCACATTTGCTGGAGATTGAGACTGGTGGATTCAAAGGGATACCAGGAAACAACGGGATATGCCGCTTATGCCAGCCAGAGCCAGAGCCAGAGCCAGAGACAGAGCTATATTACATATGTCATCGCACAGTGTACTATGAGATTCGGGGCCATGTCCACTGCTTATTCAGAGAGGGTTTCGGTACTTTCTCTAGGGTCATGAGTTATGAGGATCAGAGATGTCTTGGGGTATATCTACTTGAGTTACACAGATATAGAGACACTTTATTGGGGAGAGATAGAGAGAGACAGTCCCAGAGACAGATTACAGATTTCTTTTCACTAGATATCTACTTTAGTTACACAGATATAGAGACTTTACTGGGGAGAGATAGAGAGAGACAGTCCCAGAGACAGATTATAGATTTCTTTTCACTATGGGACAGCGAGAGGAGCAACCATCACTGCTAAGCTCAGCGCACACTCATTGGACCACTACCGACTCTCATCGACCAAGCAGTAGAGCTACGGAGATCCAGACGTCCACGATTAAAGAGAGGGGCTACACAGCATCGACGGAGACAACAGCAGAGGATTCGGGCAAATGAGGATGGATTCTAGTAGTAGTAGTGTTTTTTTCTAGTCTTTTTGTACCCAAACATGGTATCAGATTCACAATTTTGTAACAGTTTAATCTCATAGGTCATTTTGGCCTTTTGAAGAAGTTAATGTAACATTTCATTTCATCTCTCTCTCTCTCTCTCTCTCTCTCTCTCTCTCTCTCTCTCTCTCTCTCTCTCTCTCTCTCTCTCTCTCTCTCAAACAGGGATGCCCATTGTCCTCTACTTTATTTGATATGTATGTTGATGAGGTCTCTAATTCTATTGACAGAGGAGGAGACAGAGGTGCTCAGCTTGCGGGGACATGGATCCCTCTTTTATTGTATGCTGACGATATCGTGTTGATATCAGACTCACCAAAGGGTATGCAGAGACATTTGGACGCATTGCATAGTTTTGCACAGGATAGTGGATTGTCTGTCAACCTTGGTAAAACCAAGGTCATGGTATTTAATACCACGCCACAGTGGTTTAGGAGATCAGCACCTACATTCACATATGGGCAGGACAGTATGGAGTACACTGATGCATACACATATCTTGGGTGTCTTTAGTGGACCGAGGTTCACACTGAAAGTGGCAGCAGACACTAGATTGACTCGTGCCTATGCAGCCCTAGGCGGTTTAGAGAGGATTTGTTCGCAGGTTCAGTTCCGGGAACCTCGAACAAAGCTCTGGCTTTTCGACACTTTGGTCACTTCAGTTATGCACTACGGGGTTCAGGTTTGGGGACCGTCTGTTGACAGTGCTGGATGGAGTAATATGGAGAGACCCTTGATATCTATGATTTCTAATCTGATTAGAGCCAAGGCCTCAGTCCCACATGACATCATACGAGCGGAGCTGGCTGCCCCACCTATGGAGGTTGAGGCACTCACCAGATCAGTATCATTTGTACACAGCTTAGAGACACCACCAGGGACAGGTATGCTAGGCTTGCTCTTGAGTCATCCAGACAGCTGGCATTACACGGAGATACATCATGTTGGTATGCACAAATGAGCTCATATTTTCAGAGGCATGGTTTCAGCATGGACAGGCTTCCCCCTTTCCAATATTCTCTTGATGCACCATCTTTGGCTCTTACACGGATGGAGACTACTAGGCTCATTCGGTAGGATCTTATCCAACTTGATAGCAAGAGGACATGGATAGAGCCATCACGGGAGTTGGGTACGAAGAGGGCTTTCTATAGAGAGCATCTTCTCCAACTCACGACAAACGGATTGTCACACGGCCCAGCTACATGGACACACATCTATCTCATGGGTTACGATGTGCCATAGGCCAGATTCGCACATCTTCACACCAGCTTGGGATCGAGACAGGTAGATTCAGAGGCATACCAACAGACAATAGGATATGTCAGTTATGCCATGCAGAGCCAGAGACAGAGTTTCACTACATATGTCACTGCACAGTCTACTATGAGATACGGGGACGCTTTCATTGTCTATTCAGAGATGGTTTTGACTCGCTAGATAGAGTCATGAGATATCAGGATCAAAGATGTCTCGGATTATTTCTACTTGAGATGCAGAGACATAGAGACGCTCTATTGAGAGGGCAAAGACAGAGACACCCCAGAGACGCATCTCAGATTTCTTCAGTCTGAGTACCACAGAGACAGAGGGGACACCACCATCACAGAGCTTGGCTCCCACCCATACACACACCAGTGGTACTCTCATTGACCGAGCTATAGAGTTGGGGAGATCGAGACGACCGCAACTGAGGAGGGGAGCCACGCAGCACCGGCGGAGATTGCGGCAAAGGATCCACAAGATTCTAGCACGACACCCAGAGTGTCGATCAGGATAGGCTTCGTGTGTGTGTGTGTGTGTGTGTGTGTGTGTGTGTGTGTGTGTGTGTGTGTGTGTGTGTGTGTGTGTGTGTGTGTGTGTGTGTGTGTGTGTGTGTGTGTGTGTGTGTGTGTGTGTGTGTGTGTGTGTGTGTGTGTGTGTGTGTGTGTGTGTGTGTGTGTGTGTGTGTGTGTGTGTGTGTGTGTGTGTGTGTGTGTGTGTGTGTGTGTGTGTGTGTGTGTGTGTGTGTGTGTGTGTGTGTGTGTGTGTGTGTGTGTGTGTGTGTGTGTGTGTGTGTGTGTGTGTGTGTGTGTGTGTGTGTGTGTGTGTGTGTGTGTGTGTGTGTGTGTGTGTGTGTGTGTGTGTGTGTGTGTGTGTGTGTGTGTGTGTGTGTGTGTGTGTGTGTGTGTGTGTGTGTGTGTGTGTGTGTGTGTGTGTGTGTGTGTGTGTGTGTGTGTGTGTGTGTGTGTGTGTGTGTGTGTGTGTGTGTGTGTGTGTGTGTGTGTGTGTGTGTGTGTGTGTGTGTGTGTGTGTGTGTGTGTGTGTGTGTGTGTGTGTGTGTGTGTGTGTGTGTGTGTGTGTGTGTGTGTGTGTGTGTGTGTGTGTGTGTGTGTGTGTGTGTGTGTGTGTGTGTGTGTGTGTGTGTGTGTGTGTGTGTGTGTGTGTGTGTGTGTGTGTGTGTGTGTGTGTGTGTGTGTGTGTGTGTGTGTGTGTGTGTGTGTGTGTGTGTGTGTGTGTGTGTGTGTGTGTGTGTGTGTGTGTGTGTGTGTGTGTGTGTGTGTGTGTGTGTGTGTGTGTGTGTGTGTGTGTGTGTGTGTGTGTGTGTGTGTGTGTGTGTGTGTGTGTGTGTGTGTGTGTGTGTGTGTGTGTGTGTGTGTGTGTGTGTGTGTGTGTGTGTGTGTGTGTGTGTGTGTGTGTGTGTGTGTGTGTGTGTGTGTGTGTGTGTGTGTGTGTGTGTGTGTGTGTGTGTGTGTGTGTGTGTGTGTGTGTGTGTGTGTGTGTGTGTGTGTGTGTGTGTGTGTGTGTGTGTGTGTGTGTGTGTGTGTGTGTGTGTGTGTGTGTGTGTGTGTGTGTGTGTGTGTGTGTGTGTGTGTGTGTGTGTGTGTGTGTGTGTGTGTGTGTGTGTGTGTGTGTGTGTGTGTGTGTGTGTGTGTGTGTGTGTGTGTGTGTGTGTGTGTGTGTGTGTGTGTGTGTGTGTGTGTGTGTGTGTGTGTGTGTGTGTGTGTGTGTGTGTGTGTGTGTGTGTGTGTGTGTGTGTGTGTGTGTGTGTGTGTGTGTGTGTGTGTGTGTGTGTGTGTGTGTGTGTGTGTGTGTGTGTGTGTGTGTGTGTGTGTGTGTGTGTGTGTGTGTGTGTGTGTGTGTGTGTGTGTGTGTGTGTGTGTGTGTGTGTGTGTGTGTGTGTGTGTGTGTGTGTGTGTGTGTGTGTGTGTGTGTGTGTGTGTGTGTGTGTGTGTGTGTGTGTGTGTGTGTGTGTGTGTGTGTGTGTGTGTGTGTGTGTGTGTGTGTGTGTGTGTGTGTGTGTGTGTGTGTGTGTGTGTGTGTGTGTGTGTGTGTGTGTGTGTGTGTGTGTGTGTGTGTGTGTGTGTGTGTGTGTGTGTGTGTGTGTGTGTGTGTGTGTGTGTGTGTGTGTGTGTGTGTGTGTGTGTGTGTGTGTGTGTGTGTGTGTGTGTGTGTGTGTGTGTGTGTGTGTGTGTGTGTGTGTGTGTGTGTGTGTGTGTGTGTGTGTGTGTGTGTGTGTGTGTGTGTGTGTGTGTGTGTGTGTGTGTGTGTGTGTGTGTGTGTGTGTGTGTGTGTGTGTGTGTGTGTGTGTGTGTGTGTGTGTGTGTGTGTGTGTGTGTGTGTGTGTGTGTGTGTGTGTGTGTGTGTGTGTGTGTGTGTGTGTGTGTGTGTGTGTGTGTGTGTGTGTGTGTGTGTGTGTGTGTGTGTGTGTGTGTGTGTGTGTGTGTGTGTGTGTGTGTGTGTGTGTGTGTGTGTGTGTGTGTGTGTGTGTGTGTGTGTGTGTGTGTGTGTGTGTGTGTGTGTGTGTGTGTGTGTGTGTGTGTGTGTGTGTGTGTGTGTGTGTGTGTGTGTGTGTGTGTGTGTGTGTGTGTGTGTGTGTGTGTGTGTGTGTGTGTGTGTTGTGTGTGTGTGTGTGTGTGTGTGTGTGTGTGTGTGTGTGTGTGTGTGTGTGTGTGTGTGTGTGTGTGTGTGTGTGTGTGTGTGTGTGTGTGTGTGTGTGTGTGTGTGTGTGTGTGTGTGTGTGTGTGTGTGTGTGTGTGTGTGTGTGTGTGTGTGTGTGTGTGTGTGTGTGTGTGTGTGTGTGTGTGTGTGTGTGTGTGTGTGTGTGTGTGTGTGTGTGTGTGTGTGTGTGTGTGTGTGTGTGTGTGTGTGTGTGTGTGTGTGTGTGTGTGTGTGTGTGTGTGTGTGTGTGTGTGTGTGTGTGTGTGTGTGTGTGTGTGTGTGTGTGTGTGTGTGTGTGTGTGTGTGTGTGTGTGTGTGTGTGTGTGTGTGTGTGTGTGTGTGTGTGTGTGTGTGTGTGTGTGTGTGTGTGTGTGTGTGTGTGTGTGTGTGTGTGTGTGTGTGTGTGAAAAGATGGCCTTTTACAGAGATGGTCAAGTGGTGATTGTACAACAACGCTCGACATGACGGTGTGAGACCTATGGGACCACACTGAACATGGCTACTTGGAATTGTAATGGACCGATGAGGTTAGACGTTGGTGCCTTTGAGGACAATTTCAGAGACAGGGACATTGTTTTCTCCTTAGAGACTCATCAGGCCCCTGGACAGATTATGCCACATATGGGTAAGGCTGAGAGCTGACACAAGCCGATTTCTATACATTGCCATATGTTACTTCCCCCCCCCCAAGTGCGTCAGAATATGCTGCATCCAGAGGACAATTGCCTTTCTCTATACTAGATAATGATATATGCGAGTTTTCTAGGGATGGTGATATCATCCTCCTAGGGGACTTCAATGCCCGAACGGGCAACTCTCAAACAGTCTTCTACGACACTTCAGATGAGATGCTGAGAGAGCTGGATGTGGGTGAGTTGGGGCTTGATAGATACTCACATGACAGAGAGCAAACGGAGTATGGGAGATACCTCGGGTACACATGGGTTAGCCATACTTAATGGCCTACAGCGATTTCCTGAAGCAGCCAGTTTCACATGCTTCCCACACAGACACGTGGCCACTACAGACGACTATGTTATGGCACAGCCGAGCTTTATTCCTTGTATTCAAGATTTCATAGTGGGAGCCAGACCAGAGGGCGTACCAATGGATCATGCACTTTTGACATTGTCTGTTTCATTTCAGTATAGTACAACCCAAACATCAAGAGGCAGGTCACATACCTGTTATGCATTTACACCAAAGACTGACTCAGTTTATACAGAGGAGATCTATAGCCGTCTATGCACAGCTGGTCCTAGCCTCTCAATGGAGGAGTGCACCACTTTACTGACTAAGACACCGCATGGTGCAGCATCAGAGGTATACCCACACACTTAGCCGGGTCAGAGGCGATATTCTGGGAGAATGCCCCGGATGTCAGGTGCAGCGGAAGTGAATGTTGAACTTTGCTCAAGATGAGTGCTCCGAACTGTGCTCAAGGGTTCCTTTAATTTACGAAAGGGGGAGCCTTCCCTTCCTTTAGTGAGAGTGCAATGATCACAAACAAAGTGAATGACACTGTGAATGAAGGTGCTAGAGAGAGAGAGAGAGAGAGAGAGAGAGAGAGAGAGAGAGAGAGAGAAGAGAATACGACACCAAACGGTTCTCAAACCCTCCTCCAAGGGTCCCCCTCTCTATGGCGAGAGAGGTCTATGTTCTTGATTGCACAAATCTGGTACAATGGTCTAGATGCAATGGACTTGCCGACAATGTCGACGAAAAATGATGACGACGACGAGGACGGGCTGAAATCTGAAAACGTTGAATTTTGACACTGTGTCAGTGAGGATGGCAATGGTGACGACGCGACGACGATGCGCTGAAAACGTAGATGTTGAAATCTGCGGACAGCGGCTGAATCTGAAAACGCTAGCTGATCCGATGGTACGACAAGGATCTGCTGCGTGTAGGTGAGATCTGCGAGGCTAAGGGCTGATCTGCGGTGTCTAAGTGCTGAAAACTAAAAATGCTAATGATCTGGGGATGATCTGACGCCGGAGACTGCAAAAACGCCGGATGGAATCTGCTATAGCAAAAACACAAGGTTGTTCTGCAACCTGAAAACCCTATCTGCTAGGATCTGAAAACGCTAGCTGATCTGGGATGTCCAAAAACGCCAGGTTGGTCTTGTGGCTCGAAACGCTAGGCCTCCTGCCAGTCTTGCTGAGAAGGTGCACTATTAGCTGGTGGACTTCTGCTGCCTCTTCTGCCAAAAAGTGCTAGCGCTAGGTTTCTTCCATAGAACTTAGCAAATTTGCCCTCCTCAGTTTTCCAACAAAAGTCGCTTATTAAATAATAAGTGAAAAAATGGATAAATAGGGAAAATGGGTTCTGTGCACTGTAAAATGCTCATGATTGGTATTGACTGTCATGTTGATGATCAAGCTGTGTGCAACTAGAGGATATGCAACTACTCTAAGTGAGTGGACATGCACGGCCTGCGCACAGGTTCACAAAGGTGCCAGAACACTTCCTAAGCTGACCTAAACCCTGAACCTGAAGTAGCTTGTCCACATGCACATAGGGTTAAATGTGCACATGACACCGGAATAGTTGGTAGGATGAGGAGTGCAAAGAGATGAGAGCCCAACTTCAGAGTGATCTTCTTTTAGGAGTTCTCACTTACAGACAATCTCGTATTGCTTCCTGACGCCTTGTGCGACAGAAGAAACGAGCTTCCTTGGCCCACATGGAGCGAGACTTGTATCACCTGTTCTTGAGTAGAGACTTAGGAGAGGCATGACAATTCTTTCATGAACACTCCCCTCCCCCAGTGATTACTTCTCCTGATGTGTGGGGCCAGTATGCCTCATCGTTATATACGGTTCCTAGAGAGGACCCCTTGCCAGATCCTACAGAGCCATGCCTACCTACAAGGACCTTCTTTACCACTCATATGGTAAAGAGAGCCATTGACAAGATGAGCACCAGCAAGGCATATGATCATGATAGGCTAGTAGCAGAGCACTTTTCACATGCTAGAGATATGTTGGTAGAGGTTCTTGCAATGTTGTTCAATCGTGCCATGTGTGAGGGGTTACCTGAGACTTGGAGGTTGTCTACTATTGTGCCTAATTCATAGCAGGTGATCCTACAGAGCCTGGGAATTACTGCACTATTATGGTTGGGCACACACTGGCACGGTTGTATGCATCCATTCTTGAGCAGCACTTGAGTAATTGGGCAAAGGGTCAAGGTGTACGAGCAAAGGGCCAAGCCGGTTTCAAGAGGGGTTTCTCCACTCTTGATCATACTCAGACACTCAGAGCCATCATTGAGGAGGGTAGGTCACATGGGAGACGGATTTATTGTAGCTTGTTGGAATTCTGCAAAAAAAAAAAAAAAAAAACAGCAAATGAGTGAAAAATGCAGAAAAAAAAACAGCAAATTGTCTCTTTTCGTCGCGGAAATTCAGCACCAATAACTTGCACAGATCACCAATCCAATTTGAGAGCACGTCATGGCTCTGATACCATGTCAAAGGTGCAACGGAACAGGGTGAATAGGGTGATAATATCGTCTACAACCGCGAGCAAACCTCCTCTCGGGAATGGGCAGCGAATGGATCTACGATCTATTGGGACAGATCTCCTCATAGACGACCTCCAATCGCGTACCACCCATCGAACAAGCACGGGTAGCAAACTGCAAGTGCACGCAGGGGCTCAAAGCAAAGGAGAAGTGGAGCGCTAGAGAAAGGGAATGAGATCGCAGGCAAAAGCGCTTTTTTTTTTTTCTTTTTGGGGGGGGGGGGCAGAGGGATAGATATATAGATGAATTTATCGTCCTCGGGAGGTCACATATGACCCATGGGACCAAAACATGCATACAAAAGAGTGACTCCTCTCACTATGAAGAGGAAATAGGTTGTTACATTGAAACGACGACTCGGAGGTCCATACAGTTTGGTGATTCCTAGTGGCTAAATCGGTACAACCTTAAGGTTACAAAAACAAGACAATACAAAAAGAGGAAAAAGACACTAGAGGCTAAGGGGTGGTGCTTGACGGTGTTGTAGACGGCTTGGTAGAGTGAAATTTCTGTATGATCGCCTTCCCTCAACGATACATGGCCACTTGCCTTTGGCTCGCACCACGTGCACTTTCTTTAGCTCTTTGCCTTTGCACTTGAGTTGTAGTGGGGTGAGTTCCTCTGCTATCCAGAACTTGGTGTCTTTGAGAAGACGAGATTGTTGTGGTCGTCGGAGCCGGCCTTCTTTATTCCCTAATTCAAGAATGGCATGTCCACTCGATATAAGCTTGTTGGGAATCCTGGCAATGATACATTCTATCGCGTCATAGTTGAGATTTATCAGCTTAAGGAATTCGTTGAGGAAGTGAAGAGCTCAAAGAAGTCATTCTTCGTTGTTTCCCATGTTTTGGGTAGTCCACCAATGTGAACCTTGAGGGAGTTCTCTTCTTGGAGTCGTCGTTCTCGGAGCTCCACTGTCACACAAGTCTTCACTATAGCAAGCGTTGTCGAATGGGCTTGGGTAGCCTTTGCTTCGACTTCCTTCACCTTGTCGGTCATGAGATCAATGCATAGAGTCAAATCGAGCCTCGAGCTTGCTAAGGCTAGCTTTGAGGTCTCGATTTTCCTCCATGACCCGATCGAGGGCAGCTTGGAGTTGCTCGATGCGATCAAGTTTGCTTTGGGCTGCTACAATGGCAGCGAAACTCGGTCGCATTCTTGCGGGGGTCTTCGGAATCTTGAGTTTTGCCATGGTTCTCTAATGATGATGGTCGAGAGGGCAAAGTCTATGGTAGCTTAGTGCCCACACAGTGTGGTGGCCGGTAGGCTACGGCTTGATGTCACAGCAAAGGTGAGCAAGAGGTTTTGAACATGTTGTTCGATGCAAGCAACAAAGGCAGCATGGTGAGAAGCCTCACATGCAGCGGCCCAAGCAAAAACCTGTGCTTCAACGTGGTGAGGAGCCTGGCACGAGCAACACAAGCAATGAACATGTGCTTTGGCAGCGTGGTGAGGAGCTTGGCGAGCAACAGCGCGTTGACTTGGTGAAAGGAGCTGGGCGGGCTGGGCTTAACGCCCCCCTCGCAGGGCTGACCCTCGCACCTGGGGGTGGGACTCGCAGTGGCGAAGAAACTGGAGAGAGAGAGAGAGAGAGAGAGAGAGAGCCCAAACGTTGGAAGTTCTGCTCACTGATACAACATGCCAAGAAGGGGGGGGGGGGGGCTTGCATATATAGAGCAATTGGAAAATTGCCCTACCCAACATAAAACCCCACAATCCTAATAAATGGCCAGAATGCTAATAAATGTGTAAACTCACTGAAAGTGACCTGCAACACACTTTTTAGTAGCAGAAATGTTGAACATTGGATACTTTGACCCTAGGTAACCCTAGGAACAAGGGTCCAACTTCATGCCAACCTACCGGGTGGGCAACACCATGAAGTGCAACGCCGAGAAAAGGTACGTCCACCTCAGATACGGCCGGGCACAACCACAAAACAGCCCACACTCCTAATCTGCTCGTTGGAGATATGAAGTCTTAACATAATGCATGTAGTTAGATGGGTCGCTAGATCTATAGAACTAGTAATCAACCAAACATCTTGAATCCTTCGAGACAATGGAGCATCTTGTAACATCAAGTGAAAGATGTGTGATCCTCATCTAGGCATAGAGGAAGTCTGGATTCTCAAATGCAAAGAATGATCAGAAAGCACTGTAGCAAGCCAGAAGGTAACGGTCCCACCATGAGATGCTGCCCAAGTGCCAATGTAAATTCTATCTAATCGCTGTAGCAAGCGACCTGATTGCCTCCTGAAACCCCACAAAAACTGCAATAACTGCAGAGTGCAAGTCAAGGATGGGACAGGCCAGGCATTTGTACCAAAAACTGCCAAAAGGAATATATCCAAGCATCTCTCTCACAAGGCACCATAAACGGCAAAGAAGGCAACAGAATTGCACGCCAATTCTCAAAGGTCTCTACATTGTTGAATCACCCCCAACAATCCATGGATCCATGGTAGGCAATCTGCTGCCAAAACTCAGTTCTTTCTTAAGCCAAAGCGGGGCATAGATACACATCACACCTACCAAAGAGTCATCAATCTCTAGAGAAATCCCATCGCTCTAACATGGGCCAAATGTTCCATGGTCATGTACACAATGTCACCAACGGGAACCCACAAAAATGCATAAACCATAGCTAGAATAAAAGCATGAGAAGCCCCAAGTAACAACTTGCTACATCTACGGTAGCGATCCATACATAGCTTGTGCTCTTGCACAAGAAGTATATCCACATCCCGATCTACATGAGAACGCAAATATCGGTGAAGCAAATTCTGTCTCGAACCATTGATGCTAGTGTGATGCAACTCATTGACATTTCAAGAAACAATATGCAAATCCATGTGACAAACAATAATGAACTGAAACCTCAAAGTTATACATCAACAGTAGCGATGGCTACGGGTCAGGAAAATCAACACCGAGCCCTCATCATGCGAGAGGTCGGAAGAGCTGTGATGTAGCAAAAGAGTGAGCAACTGTAATCCAAGAGTCGTAGTAGTCTGGAGAGCATCGCACTGTACTAACAACTGCAGACAATGACCATACTCACATGGTGCCACCATGCTAGGGATTGGTGTAGTATGGTCCACAAGCAGAACCAGTTTCAAGCAGTAACTGTCCTCTGTCTGTAGCTACTAAATAGTCCCACATACTCTGCGCAAGTCTGCCAGAGGCAATGCATGACCGAATGCAAGAACTAAACTTATATACCTTTGCTTAAAACTATGTGCCGGTATGGCTGCACATTGCTTCTACCTATAGTAGACAAAGGAGACCCTAGATGTATCATGTGACCAAAGCTAACAACAATCTACACACTCCTAGTGTTCTAACATAGTAATGCTAATAAGAAAACTCAAAATTAGCAACACAATTCATACTCAAACGTCATGGAAGTTTCCCTACGGTGTAGGGATCCCCACATTTTACAAATACATCGTACTCTACGACAGTACTCATGGCTGCACGATATAGCACACTGTACAATATTGAATAATTCTTAAGAGTTGTAACAAAAAATACACCATACGAATCTAAACCGTATGATATAAATTGTGATACACTATATTTTCCCTCATGACATCATTTTGTACTTCACCGTACAAATGTACAATGACAACCCTGTTGCTGGTAGCCATATATATATTCTGAAAGAGAAACATTTGCTACATATGTAGGGAGGGGTGGGTGGGGCAGATGGTGGCATCAGTGGGAGTAGGCGGAAGAGGCGGCAGCACTGGTGAGGATGGTAAAGGTGGGAAACTCAGTCTCCATGCAAAGTGCTGGGGTAACAGCTCGGGTGGTGGGCCTAGATGCCTGTGGATATATTGGGTTGGGGGGGGGGGGGGGGGGGGGGGGGGGGGGGGGGGGGGGGGGGGGGGGAGGGGCGGGTTGTTGGTTGGAGGGTTTGTTAGTGGACCTCAGTACAAAGAATCTACGAGCAATTTAACACAAAAGGCTACAGTGAAAGACAAAAACTAGAATCCATATAAGTACTCACCTGTACATCCATTGAATTTCCAAAAAATGGTGATTTGTAGTTCATTGGCCAGCCAAGCTCTTTGAAACAAGAGTAAGACCTACAAACAGCAATGACTTAATAAAACAATTCCTGTTCAAATAGATACTGATTGATTTTGTAGAAATCTCTAATGTGTAGAATCCCTAAAAAGAAATACCAGAAAAACTCATTGAAATCATCATAATTTCGCCATTTTGAGTGGCCAGACCTGCCTCCATTACTTCTGCTTGCTTCCTGTGATGCACTACCAATTCATTTGAGAAAAGTTCAAGTTTTTTACAAGTAATAAACTCACAGACACATACAAGTCACTGCATTCTTAAGACTGGTCCTCTCTAATCCAAAAGAGAAACAATTAATTGAAAAAAATTCCACTTGCTGAGGCATGAAGTCCACAATACACCATACAAGCCAGTTACTTTGATGTGAAGAATTATCTTCTCAAACGAAATGGAAGAAGAGGAGGGGGGGCGGGGGGGGGGGGGGGGAGGAGAAAGGGGGCAAGCAAAGCGGGGCACAGGGAGAGAAAGAGAGAGATTAAAGCATTTATGTGAAAGACAGTCTTAACACTCCCGCACAAGATTCACTATTATTGTTTCAATAAGCATATGTACGTAGGCATGCAGCTATTACTTTCCAATGAATGACATGCAAGAAGCTCACCCTCATTAAGCCTAAAAGCAAAAGCCTAGCATTTTACCGCTTTAAGAGCAATATATAAAGGAGTTATGATCTGATCCAGAAAGGACTGCCCATTGTCGGTTTTGCAGCTGACTGAAACTTCTACGCATTTATTGTCGAGCATTAAAGCAAATTCAGTTGCCATCTGCAAAAAAAAGCAAGGAAGTTCTCTCGATTTGTATTCTTTTTGAATGCACCTAAAGGAAAGTGACTCTGTCATGCTATTAACACCCAAGAAAATTCCCAACAACATTGCTGAGCTGAAACTTCCAGATGCAAAGGAAAACATAGTCACGCATGCACAAAAATTGCACCACCAATGTATAACATTATACATTCACAAATAAACTCAGATTGGACATTTACTATATTGGAGCAGGCTTGTACATAATATTCTTAAGATGTATGGACCACAAAACAGAGGAGATAGGGTACAATACAGGTAGGGGTGTCTGCTACAATATATCACCTAGATGAACCCAGAAAAAGCCCAGATTCACCTTTATTGGAAAGTGCACCTCATAGACTCATGGTACATAAGTATCAGCTTCATCATGCATAGTATTGACCGAATACTATGACATTCCCCCTAACGCCGTCAGTGCCCAACAGTGGGCATGGCATCAATATATGCTCCCAAACTAACACACCACCATACTTGCCAGGAGTTTCAGAAATGGAGAAACCGGAATGGGTGGAAAATGGGAAAAACGAAGTTTCAAGCCCCAAAGGAAACGGGGACATGCAAACCGGGAATGTACATACACACGTAATCAGTTAAGATAGTATGTTGTAAAGAGATGTTAGTTGTATGTAGCCTATATTGAACACTTACAGTTTCTCATAAACCATTATATACACTTATTATATACTGACTCCAACTGCAATTCACCTCATAACAATCAATTAGTAGTAGCTCTTCAAGGGGACACTATAGTAGACCGCTCTCGCCATAGAGAGTGGGGCCTTCGGAGGAGGGTTTTACAACGTTTCTGGTGTCCTATTCTCTTCTCTCTCTCTCTCTCTCTCTCTCTCTCTCTCTCTCTCATCCACTTCCGTTCACTGTGTCCATTCACTTTGTTTGTGTCCATTGCACTCTCTCACTAAAGGAACGGAAGGCTCTCCCTTCCATAAGAACAAAAGGAACCTTGAGCACAGTTCAGAGCACTCATCTTGAACGAAGTTCAACATTCATTCCACTGCACCTAACATTGGTATCAGAGCTTTGGCAGTGTTTTGTATCACTCAAGGAAAGAACCACAAGAACCACATAATTTTTTTTGCTTGTTGAGGTCGCACGAACCCAAGTTCACTTGGGCGTGTCGATTCCTGATCGTGTTTTTGAAGAGTGACAGAACCCAAGAAAGAAGGGCTTGTCCAGCCTCCCCTTGTGCCTCTTTTCACTCATTGAGAGCGGACCGTGCATTTAGCGGCCGGCCAATCGACATGAGGTGGGAAAAAGCAACCTTGGTGTGAGCGCAAGGCCGCCAAGGGGTGCGCCCGCGGAAAAAGAGCAGAACTCGGGTGGAGAGAAGATCCTTCTCAAACACAGATTGCAAGCGAAAGAAAACCCTCAAGAACGTCAAGAACCTCAAGACCTCCAAGAACCCAAGTTCCTCGTGAACTTAAGAACCCAAGACCCTCAAGAACCCAAGTTCCTCGTGAACTTAAGAACCCAAGACCACAAGAACCCACGACTTCAGAATGGTCATCACTCAAAGCGGAATGGATACTTCGCTTGGAGGTAATGAGCATGGAGTTGATGAGCATGAGAGAGGCGAAGAAGAATTTTTCCCACCAGGAGGTTTTTCCGACCCTCCCGGTTCCCCATCTACGTCAAGGATTGCACTAACTCCTCTAGTATCCAAGACCTCACGGTTGGACCCAGACTTGTTGGTGTGGCAGTGGATCATGCTCTTGTATCGCTGACCATTTCTTTTCAGTTTAGTGTAGCACACAAGCTACGGGCAGCAGCCCCTACTCGCTACACCTTCACGCGGGAGACGGACTCTGTATACATAGATGGGATCTACAGACGCCTGTGCACAGAGGAGCCAGGGCGACCTCTGGAGGAGTGGAAAGACTAGCCAGTCTCAAAGACATATCACAAACTTCTTTAGAGCTGCCACTGGACACCCGGAGGAGTTACTACCACAGCAGAGCTCGTCGCTTTACACCAGAGGCATACTGATCAACCGAGCGACTGAGCTGGGGAGATCTAGTCGCCCACGACTACGAAGGACTACACAACATTGACAGAGGCTGCATCAGAGGATCCGGGTCACTTTGACTCGACATGCACGACGCCCGGTCAGACTACTAACCATGGAGGAGATTGATGAGACCCGCCAACGCCCGATGCTGGATCTTCTGTAATCTAGCTATCCCAGCTAGTTGTTTTAGCTGCTTAGTCCACACCCAGCAGTCTAGGATTCCATAGTATTTCATTTGGTCATTTTGTCATTTGGTCATCTTGTTACTTTGACTTTGTATAAGATCCATCGACGGAGACTCCAGCAAAAGATCAGAGGCATTCTAGCACGACACCCAGATTGTCATTGAGGGCCTATTCTACATTTTCACATTTCACACTTCATTTTCAGTTTTCATTTTTTACATTCAGTACTTTTTGTACTTGTACTTCAGACATTGTATTAGATTCACCACTTTGTATCTGATGGTCTCATAGGTCAGTTTGGCCTTTTGAAGACGTTGATATATCATTTCATTTCTGTGTGTGTGTGCGCGCGCGCGCGCTGATTCTATTACTTGAAAATCTCCCAGAAGACCCAAATGGTGCCTATTTTGAGAGCAAGTACATCATTGTTTACATAGCAGGCCCTTAGGCATCAAACGAAAATTGCAAAACAAGACACAACTAGACGCATGGCCCAATGGAAAAGACGGAAGGCCAGGGTAAAAACCTCTCCTAAAGAGAGTTAAAAGTGCCCTAACAAGCTAAGCGGAAAGAGGATTTCAGTGGCTTCTGAAAGTATGCACTTCAAGGAAAAGCTCAGCCAGCATCTGTAATTTAAGAACTCGAGCCACCAAAAGCAAGCTTGGTGTCACGGGCAGATGCCCGTGAACTGGTATAGACTAATAGCAAGAGGTAATGGAGGAACAGAAGGGAACGGGCAGATGGTGACGAAGATGAGGGTGGAGAGGCAACCGACATCACCAAGATATTCACGGGGATGACAAAAGGTGAGTAACAAAACACTGCACCGAAGCTGACGAGGAGCTTTCATCTAGAAGAGCGAGCCGTCCACTTGCTGAAGGTGGCTCTTGAAGACCATAGCTGGAGAGGGAACTTTTGGGAGGCAGTGTAGGGGCTTTGACACATCATCCAGGTGAAAACCAGCTGAAGAAGCTTGCTAGAGAGAGCATAGAAGAGATCAGCTAGCCAACCCCTAGCAAACCAGCCACTAACAAGCAACAACAATAACCAAAACCCCAAACAAACAACCCAAGTCAACCAAAAAAGGAGGAAAGAAAAGTTAAAACAAAGAAACAAAAGCAACAAAAACAAAAAAGCTGAAAAAACCAAACCCTAACAACAAGCTCACCCACACACACTCACGCACGCACACGCGTGAAAGCAAAGACCTGAAGGGCAGCATGCAACATACATACACACAAACCCATACACACACAGAGACTCTTAGGCAAGCTTCCACGCACACACTCAAACCCGCGCACATCCAGAAGCAAGCCATCAGAGGACACACAGACACAAACCCACACAAACATAAAAGCAAAAACAAAACAAGAACCAAGGAAAGAGGAAGAAGCCACAAAAAGGAAAAACCAAACCCAAAACAAGCATTGCACCGATGAACCAGCAGGATCAACAGAGGGAGAAACACCCGAAAAGTGCCGGGAGTCTGAGGCCCCAGGTTGGGAAGCTGGTGTGGGAGGCAAGGGCACGGAAGCATTTTGCTCCAGGTAGAGACAGTTGTCCTGACAGGCTCCGTGTTGATGAATGGTAGACGGCAGCATGTGGGAGACGGAAAAGCTTGGCGATTGAGAGCTGAGGGAGGCGGCCACGAACCTGGGCTGTGCAGGAGACAGCGGCGGCGCAACAAGTACCAACAGGGACAGCGCTGCTGGCAAAAGTCGTAGCGAAGCTGAATTCTTTGAGGCAGCATGCAGGTAAACCAGGGCCTCAGCAGCAAGCAGGGCAACACATACACGCGTACACACATAAAACCAAACAGCAAGGAAGATGCAACCAAAGCGGGAGACTCCACCCACCCAATAAATATGAGACCTCTCACCATAACTGCTGCCCCTATGAATCACAAACCGAGAGGCTCCAAATGCTCTCTCTCAAGGCATGATGGCACCTTCTGGATCAACCTTTCCGCATGGAAAATCGTGCCCTCAATAAAGACCACATGAAAAGGGGAACAACGCAATGTCACAAGGGCATCTAACAAGGTAAATATGCAAGAAGGCCATCAATTCCCACCATGTCGAGCCATACAATTAGTCACAGCCGAGCGCACAAAAGACTTCCAAGACTCATCCTTGAGAAAAACACCCTACACCAAAGTACGATGATACATGCCTAGATCCTTCACATCCAAACCTCCCCTGAGCAAGGGAGAATAGCAGTGCGCCAACCAACACAGGCATGCAAATATCAGGTGCCCTCTGCACCACTCCACAAGCAATACCTAACCAACCTCCTCAACTGTGATGAGAATCCTGAATACACACACGCACACTCTACATAAATATATATCTCTCTCACTCTCTCTAAAATCACTCAAGCTTCGTTGTGACGAGGACATGACAAAAAAAAAAGCTAATGTTAGCACTATCTCTCGACTGCATTGTGGGGATTGAACCTTACATTGTGAAAGATATAGCAAAGAGCCTCGGGTAAAAATCGAACATTTGCTGCCTCACCCCAGATCAACAAATACAGAGACATGAAAGCCACTTCCTCTTCACTGGAATTCCTCCTGGTAATCAGCTCACATAAAGCTTATTAGCAGTACTTCAACCAAAGATCGATAGAAAACCCTGGGCAAAAGGCTGTAATGCAGCAATGAAAGTACCTTTTATGTACAGGTTCCTTCCTAATATAATGACACCATTTGTCATAATTTCCCAAAAGCCTATTGCAAAGCTCATGTATAACTTTTAAATCCAACCCCTGCATAAAAAATTCAGGAAAAAAGGCTTACACTAGTAATCTTTACCAGAAACCAAATCTCAATTCAAAGTTTCAAAAATTAACATGCCTGTCCAGGTGGTCCAGGCATACTACCCAGCTGAAATTGACCATTTGCAAGCAGTAAAACCAAGTGCTCCCGCTGATTCCTCACATTGTCATGCTATAGATATAAATTCACACCTTAGTGATAAGCCTCTAAAATGAAAACGCATGAGATTGGGAAGAAATTAGATAACATACTTGAAACCCAAAGGCAAGCTTAAGCGCATCAAATACGTCCCATTTTTGTGGAGGACTGCTCAATTCATTTGAGAAATGTAAAGCAGGGAATTGAAGAGCCAGCCTCGCAGCAATCACCTGGAACTCCAGCGCCAAAGAATACATGAACCTTATAGATACAGTGAACACCACAATCGGTACCCTACATAAATAAACGTCCGAGTCTTTTCAAGACCAACACACCTCAGGAAAATTTAGGATAGCATCAAAGACACCACGTGCTTCCAAAGGTAAAATATTATAAGGTTGAAAAGCTTCTGACTTCTTTGCATCTGACTCCATATCCTTCTTCAACTGCCATAAGAAAACATGACAATGAGGTTCACAGCTCCTGCTTATTTCTCTCCTACATTTTAGGTCATTCTAATACAAATGCCTGCGTGTGTCTCATCATAAAATGGTCTCTCCCCTCTTCTTTTGTTGTTAGATATGTTATATCTGTGGTGATCAAAGAAAATCTGAAACAAAACCCCCCAAAACATGGCAACAAAAGAGTTCCTGGAAATTCCATGCAGCTCATATGAATGGAAACTTTGTCAAGCGTGCATGTTGCATGTCGTGATTGTTGCCTTTTATTCAGAGTGTATGTAGATATTTAGATCCTCGCTGTAGCAGCATCACTCGAAGTTGGGTCTCTAGTCTAGCAACCAATGTCTTAGGAACAAGATAGTTTTGAATGTTTCAAATAGACATGATTTAAAAGTTGACCACAAAAAGAATATTTACAACATCAAATTTTATTTAATGTTAAAAAAAATATTACAAAACTAGATGTCTGCATCCATTCGCATACCACATTTCACTGAGACAATACTTTGAACTTGTTAAAAAGAGTTTTAGATCATCACAAGTTCGGATTTGAATCTTGAGAAATCCATGAAAGAGATGAGCCACAAGCCAAAGTATCAAAGTCATTAAGTATATAGAAGGAAGTTGGAACTATGCATTTCACATAGCCAAAAACTATCAAGACCAGCACTACTCAACAGACCAATTGCCCAAGTACATATGACAGTTACTCATATGAAACGCATCATGTCTCATAAAAAGAGCATTGAAGTACATAGAAACAATGAAAATAGATATGGAAACAATAAAGAGAGTAAAAAGTTCCTAGGTGGAGGTCCCATTGACATAACTACAAACAAACGAAATCTGTAATCAATATCACATCCTAATAATGAGGATAATTGAACAGCATGTCTCCCTGAGAGAGAACATTCCTATCATAAGATAAGCAAATGAGAATTTAGATAATGATGGATGGAAATCACAGCATAGACAGTGAGTGAGAGAGGACTAGCTTAAGTTATTGGTCCATGTTGGTGGCTGCTGTGTAGCGCTACCATATAGGCTGCCAAGTAGATTTGGCATATGGCATTAGCCAGAGTATAAATAAACCTCCAAGGAGTCCCCAACCCATGAAAACATGACACCCTATAACTTGTAAACAAATTACTCCTCATTGTCTAGATTGATACTTTAGTGACATCAGCTATGCTTTATGGAGTCCAGATATGGGGACATTCAATGGACCACCACAACAGATCTGGTAGCACTGATGGATGGATATGTATGGAGAGGCCTTTGGTTTCTATGATCTTCGGATGATTAGAGCTAAGGCTTCAATACCACATGAGATTATCTTAGCAGAGTTGGCTCTCCACTCATGGTCGACGCACTCCCCAGATTAGTCTCCTTTATGCACAGCTTTTGGGACCTCCCCACACACAGATATGCTCACTTAGCTAATGAGTCTTCCCGATAGCTAGCACTGCAAGGGGATACTACTCGCTGGTATGGACAGATGAATTCATGGTTTCAGTTACACGGTTTCAGTATGGATAGATTGCCCCCTTTCCAATACTCTCTGAATGCATCATCTCTGTCTATTACGTGCACACAAATCACCATGCTCATTCGTCAAGACATGTCTCAGCTTGACACTAGGAGGACTTGGATTCAACCGTCACAAGAGTTGGGCACGAAGATGGCTTTCTATAGAGAGCGTCTTCTCCAACTGACGGAGGACAGGTTTGTGACTAGACGGTGTGCTATTGGTCAGTTGCACACCTCTTCACTTCAGCTTGAGGTCGAGACTTGCAGATTTAGGGGGATACCTGCAAAGGCTAGGATATGCCAGCTATGGCATTTGGAGCCTGAGACAGAGCTGCATTACATATGTCACTATCCGGTGTACTATGAGATACAGGGGCGATTTCATTGTCTCTTCAAAGAGGGTTATGGACCACTATCCAGGGTCATGAGGTATCAGGATCAGAGATGCCTTGGGTTATTTTTACTCGAGCTATGCAGACACAGAGAGAGCCTGTTGCGGAGACCAGCACAGAGAGAGAATCAAAGGACAATTGCAGATTTCTTTAGACCACCTACTGGGCAGACAGAGGGGCAGACCACTCAACAGAGCCCAGATACCACCCATACCAAAGGTACGTTGATCGATCAGGCTACTGAGCTAGGGAGGTCCAGACGCCTCCAACCAGGGGGTACCTCACAGCATTCACGGAGACTATGACAAAGGATACGGATCACTTTAGTTCGACCTGCAAGACGCCCAGTACGAGTACTTACCATGGCGAACTTCGACTATATTCTACAATAACCAATGCAGTACATCTTCGGACAGCGTACGATGGAGGACATCCTCGGACATTAATCTTCCTACACTGGAATTGTACTACCCATTTTTGCACCGTCACATACTTCATAGTGATACACAATTCTGAACTGCTTAGATTCATGACAATAGCCATTTTGTCTTTATTTTATTTCATCCCATTTCATTTTGTACCGACATTAGAATCAAATTCATCAGGATTGTACCAGTTTGGTCTCATAAGTCATTTTGGCCTCTTGAAGACGTTTAATATAACATTTCATTTCATTTCATAACATCCATCTCTCTCTCTCTCTCTCTCCTCTCTCTCTCTCTCTCTCTCTCTCTCACCCTAGCAGAAACCTTCAACATCTTCCTCAGCCCCCCCCTGGGCGAACGGGCTGCCCTGGGGGAGGCGTTAACTTCAACTTAGCCCCCCCTCTTCAACATCGAAGCCCTGCTCAGTCCAGCGAAGCCCGAAGCCCTACTCTGTACAGCCACAGCCTGTTTCGGCTCTGCTCAGTCCAGCGCGGCCTCTGCCCCTTAAGCTTGAAACTCTGCTCAGTCCAGCGCTACCTCTGCCCATAAGCTTGAAGCCCTGCTCTGCACAGCACGGCTGTTTCGGCTGTTGTACGGCCCCGACCTCTGCTGTACGACACTGACCCGGTTCTGCTACACTTGGCTCTGCGAAGATCTGGTACGAGCTTGCTCATCAGCCGCCCACTCAACCCAAGCCCAATCTAACCTCACCCAATCTATTCGGTCCGATCCAAGCTCTGTTCGACCCGAGCTCTGTGACTTCACCAAGCTCTAAAGTTAACATTTGATTTTTGGAAGAGTATGTTCTCACCAAGAATCCAGCGAGGGAAAAGACGACGATCAACAAACCATTGGGAAGGGGTACCGGATAGTTTGCTTACTGTCCTTGCGGCGCCCCGAGCAAGACGGATCGCATGGACAGTTGCAAGCTGCCCTCGACATGGTCATGGACGAAAATCGTGACCTCAAAGCACACCTTAGCACGCTCGAGGCACGATTTGACTCCATAATCGGGCTCAAAACAGACAAGGTGAAGGAAGTCGGAAGAAAAGGTCACTCAAGTTCACACGATCGCAATCGCCAAAGTGGAAAACCTGTGTGAAAACAGAAATAAGGGAACATCAGCTTCAAGAAAGAATGCCCTCAAGCTTCGCATCGGAGGGCTGCCCCAAGCCTGGGATGAGTGCCAGCAGGATTTCTGCAAGTTATCGATCTTCTCATGAGACTCCTCAACCGGTCCATGTCGACTAGAATGTATCGTCAACAAGTTCAACACCAAGGGCACACCTAGTGGACACGCTATTCTTGAGTTCAAAGACAAGAGGAGAGCGGCTCCGACTAACTCAGCAATCACGTCTACTTCGAGACACCAGGTTTTGGATCGCCGAAAAACTCACCCCGACACAAGTCAAGCACAAAGTGAAGAGTTGAAAAAAGTACGTGAAGCACGAGCCAAGGCAAGTGGGCAGTATATCGCGGAGGGAAGGCCATCATCCAGGAGTTTCGAACCCCTAAACCAGCCCCTGATCCATAGGACCCCCCCTTAGACTTTTCTTTTTCTTTTGATGGACCCTCAGTCTTAACTGATATGTATCGACTGCCCTACTTAGAAGAAGCGGTTGTAATGTTTTGATTTTGGTCCCATGGGTCATATCTGACCCCGAGGACGATAATTCAATCTATCTATCTATCTATCTATCTCTCTCTCTCTCTCTCTCTCTCTCTCCTCTCTCTCTCTC